>NW_024097000.1:0-114633 GCF_016545835.1 Crotalus tigris | reverse complement strand
ATCTATGGAACACTGTGCTGGCAAGGTATTATCATTACAATGAATAGTATTCACAATTCAGTATAAATGTCTTTAATGTAAGACTACATTGTAGATATAATTTTTATCAAGCAAGATACAATAAAGCATAATCATGAATCTGCCCTTCTTCAGAGCAAAGGTTTGAATTTGAGACTGGATTCATAGCTGAGTAGAAACATCAACCTGATGGTGTAGAACCCAACAGCATGTTCATTTTTTAAATGTTTATTTGGTTGGTCCTAATAAAAGCATGACCCAACTATGGCTTTTGATGAATTTAAGGTTTCTTTGGATTATGGCTGCATGTTTTGCCTTTAAAAATATCCTTTCTCTTAAAACGTGTTTGCCTTAAAATCCATTCAGGAAAGCGTATTGTAGATTTCTTGACTAGATGCTCCCGTCTTGGTTATGCATTATGGAATGATAGTAAATCTGGTTGATACCCAGTTGTACAGAGTAAGGATGATGAATTTGATGGAGATATTCAGGAGCTGCTGTCTAGGCCAAAGGGGATGAAGCATTTTTTTTTTTTTTACATCTAGAATAATGAGATAACATTCAGAAGTGAATCAGATAGAAACCTCCCTAATTTAGTGAGTTATAAGACAGAGGAGGAGATATAGGACAATCAAATTTGCAAGGTTCTGTTATGTTAAACTCAATAAAAATGACTTTAGTTTTCCTGCGGACTTGAGTTCCTGGTGTGATTCATCTAGTGGGGCTGATACAGACTGAGAAAAATGAGCAGGTTGCATTCTATTTTGTATACACAATAACCGGGATACTACCTATTATTCTTGGAAATCCATCTTCACTTTTATCATAGTTAATGATAAAAGGTAATCATGTTTAATGCTAGAATGCTAGAAATTCTTTCAAGAGAATAATCAAACAAACTGCATACATACATGCATACATATACTACATACATATCACATTATTCTCTTTCTGGATAGGCTAACATTTCCAAACCGGTAGAAAGTGAATAGGAAGTAATAAAAGAAATAAAAAGCAAAAAAAAAAAAAGACTATCAAACTAGATGTAGTTTATACTAACATCATCTTGCAATTGTTAGAAGTAAAGTCTTCATCCTGGTTCATCCAAGCCGGGAATAAATAAGCAAACATGGCGACTGCTTTGGGAAGAAGGTTACAGTTTATTGCAGAAAGATGGTTCTTCAGGAAAGAGCAGAGGAGAGAAGGGCTGAGCACATGGGCTTGGGGTTTTTATACCCCCTCTAGCCTTTTGTTTGGAATAGTTTCCTGTTCCTATGGCATGAACTTTGAGGCTATTTCCTGTGTCACGCATTCTGACCTGAGTTTACGTGTGCCTCTATGGTATACTTGATGGTAATGGGTTAGTCCTATTATATCCCAAAAGTCATCTCCTGCTTCCCTGGGGCTGGGTTAATGACTCTTAAGATTTTCTTTGTCTTGAATTCCCTGGCTCCAACCTTCCTGATGGTTTTACATTTGTATTTGTATGAGGCTAGCTCTTGCCTGGGGCAAAGAAATTTGGGGCCAGGTTTGGTTTCTGCTTTTCAAAAAATCCTTTTGGTGAAAAATATATTTTCCTTTTTAATATTTCCTTCTGGGGGGGCTAACTTCCCTCACTATATTTTCATATCATTGCAAATCATCCTTATCTTCTTTTTGCTTCATCAATTTCTTCTTAAACTTTCTTAGTTCTCTTTCTAAGGATGTTATCAACTCCATCCAACAAGGATTTTCTCAGCGCCCCAGTTCCTTTGGATCCTTCACTCTTCTTTTATATATGCGTTTTGCATTTCATTTTGTCTAAATCACCAAAACACATTCTTGCTTGATGAGTAAGCATCCACATAATCTGATGAAATAAATATGCTTCTCTTGTAAAATAAATAAATAAATAAATTAGTAAATAAATAATTGTTTTACAGTAGTCCTTCACTTTTCTCTTGCATCCAGATTCGTTTTTTAACACGTCTTGTCTTCTTTTTTCAACATCCATTTTAAATACTGCATTCAACATTTATATTTTTCTTAATTTATCCAGTTCTCATTTCCAAAGACAAACGTGGGCAGACTTACATGCAATTATTTTGCTTGTTTTTACAGATATTCATTTCTCACAAAAGATCACATGCTATATGCTACCTTTCTATAACATTTGCCTGTCATAAAATCTTTCCTTCTATTTTCCCATGTATGGGAAACATTTTACCAAAGTATACAAATTAATTTACATGTTCTTTCTCCCCCCCCAATTTTTTCTAGATTTTCAGCACACTTTCCCTGTCAATTCCATCTATCTTGGTCTTTGATATATTAATTATAAGATCCATATTTCTCACTGTGTTATATTACTTACCCTATACTCTTTGCAAATTATTTGATTCTCAGCTAACAGCACAACACTATTTTAATTCAAAACTCATGTATATTCAAATTTTCAACTTCTAACAGCACATTTATTATATATTTACTTATTAACATATGGAATAACAAAATGTCCTTACCGCAATCAATATTGACCCATTCAATAAACATTTAGCAACAGCACGTACACTTATATACCGCTTCACAATGCTTTACAGCCTTCTCTAAGTGATTTACAGAGTCAGCATATTGTCTCTGAACAATCTGAATCCTCATTTTACCGACCTCGGGAGGATGAACGTCTGAGTCAACCTTGAGCTGGTCAGGATCGAACTGCTGGCAGTCAGCAGAGTTAGCCTGTAATACTGCATTCTAAGCATGGTGTCATCAGGGCTCTTCATTTCATTTATTATCACTCATGCTTTAGTTCCACTTTAGTTTTATCAAATACAACAGACAATCTTTAACTCTGTTGATGCTGTTGTTGTGATCAGTTTGAATCAATCCACACTAAAATGAAGGCTTCTTAATTTAAGGTTAAGGTTATAAATCTAAACTACCAGTGCAGGCTAGCATATTGATGACTTCTTAGTATAGGAGACATAGAAATTTGATGTGGTAGAATGTAGCCTGGAGTCCTAGGAGAGAGGGGCTGCTCCTTGAGGGCAAAAAAACAATGGAGCTTGGAATATCTGATAGGCAGGACAAAAGCTAAGACAGTCCCTTCTAGAGTGTAACCTTAGTTAAGCAGGAATTGCTTTAGTCTGGCAAGGGTCTGTCTGTAGGCCACCCACAATAAAGAAAATACTCAGAAGTAATTCCACATGTTCTTCATGGTTCTTGGGACCTGACAATTTGGCCCAAAGTCTCCCAGCTGGTTTCTATGTGTAAGGGGGATTGAAACTTGAGACCCCCTGTTCCTAGCCAGCACTTTAACTTCAAAATACATGGATCTCTCTTCAACACATTCATGCAAACACTCTATAACGCAAGTAATTTATTTGATCATATATTTCAGGGGTGTCAAACTGCTGGCCCACGGGCCGGTTTCATCATACCAAAGCCACGCCCATCCCATTGCCGGCAATGCAAAAAGAGTTGCGATACGTCACAACACGTCATGTGACGTGGCGAGTTTGACACCTGTGATATATTTGCTCCAAGTCAACAAAGAACTAATTTTCATAACTCAGGATTCAGATGCTGACTCTGAATGTGAAGAAGCTGCCCAGCAGAACCTGTGGAATGTCAGCTTCAGGAGACCCAAAATCAAGAATCACTTGAGGACAATCAAGCCCAAGCACCACCTGAAAGCTGGAACAGTCAGATGATGATAACATAAGACCTCCCAGTCACCGCATGTGTAGAGTAGAGCAAAGGCATTCTAAGAGGCTCTTTACCAAGCAAAAAGTCTCTTGATTAAAGACAGTTGACTGCAGCCTGATTTAAGAGGCAGCCCTGACCCACAATCTCTCGCTGGAATCAACTGTCTTATGTATGGCCATTGTGTGATGTTTGAGTGGATTCTGCTTGTGAAATTCTGACCTCTGGACTGACTGACAACACTGACCTGGCTCTAGGAACTCTGGACTGGATTTTGACTATTTTTCTGTGCACGTCTGTTAAAAGCAAAATCATTCAGAAAAGCTTCTTGGGGGGAGGGGTTGTTTTGGTTTGCATTCCTTGCCTCCTATTATCTCCTCTACCTTGAGTAAACTGCTAATTTCCATAACAATTGTGTGTGTGAGTGTATAATTGAAACCGGAAGCAGGACACTAATCTCCTGAAGACCAAAAATCTGAACTTCCCTAGCTGGGACTGCCTGAATTTTGTTCACCATTACTTTCAACCATAATTCTGCCAAGCACTTTTTCAGATATACTTAAACAAATGCCCCTGTAGCGTTTACAGTTTTGTTAACTTTTCCAGTGTATGAAGAACAATAACAGCTTTCCCTCCTATCATCAGGCACAGATACTCTCTTCACACAAGTTAAACAAATTGCACAGCTGCTCCATAAGCAAAATCACATCCATATTTTAACATTTCTTCAATTATACCATCTGCTCCTGAGCATTACCCGTTTTCATCATTTTCACTGCATTTATGATTTTGTTTTCTTCCATTTTTTTTCCTTGGGAACCAACAGTATTTGTTTCAGTTCCACGCTTTGACATATCACTATTGTTCTCATATAAATCACTTCCAACACACCCTCCTTTCAGTTCCATCCTAAATTATTTCATCGCTTTTATTTTTAATTCCATTTATTTTATTGGAAAATGTGCTTTCACTCTTTCATTCCCTTCCAAGATAACTTCAACTTACATCAGAACCAGGCTGCATTTTCTCCTTTTTTAAATCTTAACCATTCCTTGCACTTTGATCATATTCTCTGCAATTATCTTTTTTCTCTCTGTATATATTATGCATCCTCCCAGCCTTGTATTTCTCTTAAATGGATTTTTGTGCTCACCCACCATCTTTTTCATTTCACCATTTTGCTATGCATTTTCTTTTCATATTTCCCATTAGCATACTTTTCCTTGGCATTCTGGAGCCTAATTCTTTTTGCACTGTTCCAAGCATTTTTCAGATTCCTTTTTTGTCCATTATATTGGGAAGTTTATCTTCTAATGCTTTTACATGCAGAACTAAAACTTTTTTTATTCTTGCGGTCTATCTATTTTCACTCTAGTTTTTTCGCCTTCTTTCCTGTTTCCACCTTGATCAACTTCTGACACTGCTACAAAATGGTCCATGCCATACGCAGAGCATTTTGTCACCCTTCACTAATTTTCTCAGTGTTTGAACATAAACAACCAGATGAATCATGCTTTGAGATTTATATTCATTCTCTTGCCATGTGTGCATATGAATACTTGTATATAGAAGCGTGTGTGGAAAAATTGGTTTTCTAAGCAGACTCTCAAGAAATGGGCACCATTCTCCTTCCTTCTTCAGTCTCTTAATAGCACCATCACTTTCACTAATCTTTCATTTCATTCTCCACTTCTATGCATGTCATCTAGCACAATATCCTTCTCCCCCTGGATTGCATTCATTTATCATGGCACACATCTTTTTCTAAAATTCATTCCTGGTTTTTCCATTAACATTCTTCATTGGAGCATAATATGCAATCTATGGATTCCTATACACTAGTTGACATCAATTCATACTTTCTTGACATATATTATAGATCTTACATTCATAAATAAACCTATACTCTCGCCTCCCTGCCAATAATAATAATAATAATAATAATAAAGTTGGAAGGGACCTTGGAGTTCATCTGGTCCAACCCCCTGATCAGGCAGGAAACCTATACCATTTCAGACAAATGGCCGTCCAGTCTCTTCTTAAAAACTTCCAGTGTTGGAGCATTCACCACTTCTGGAGGCAGGTTGTTCCACTGATTCACAGAATTAGACTACCTTTCTTCAGATTTATTATTTGTCCCTTTTCCTTCCTTCCTTCCTTCCTTCCTTCCTTCCTTCCTTCCTTCCTTCCTTCCTTCCTTCCTTCCTTCCTTCCCTCCCTCCTTCCTTCTTTCAAGTCTCAGTCTTTCTTATGTCAGAATCACTAGGTGACTCCACAGATACTGAACTCCATCATGTCTATAGTCTATTCAGGCTTTTGTATAATGCTTTTTTAGTAAGACAGAGAAAATGTAGACCAGGTTACCATCCTTTGCATTTCCTGTGCCAGGTGCAGCATGGTAAAAGCAGTTTAGGCACATTTTAGCTGTTATGTCACAAATGCAAGCAAAGCCCAATTTTATCCCAAACACATTCATGTTATTCTTTATAGGCTAGAACACGGGTGTCAAACTCGCCACGTCATGTGATGTGTCGTGATGTATCGTGACTTTTTTTGCATTGCCGGAGCTGTGGTGGGCACGGCCTCTGCATGATGCAACTGGCCTGCAGGCTGGCAATTTGACACCCCTGGGCTAGAAACTTTTCTGTAAAAACTATTTAGCAAGCCAATGTTCCATTGCCTACATCCCATCTCATTCACAACTACTCACCTGCATTCTGGATATGGCCAAACTGGAATTACAAAATTAGTATTGCTATTTGTTGAATTTAGTCCTATCTGTTCCCCAAGGCATGCAGAACAACCCATATACTTTCTCTTTTGCTCTGCCTTCACAACCACCTGTAAAGTAGCTTCAGCTGATTGGCTCAGTTTTGCCAGATTTGCTTCCTTGCTCATTTAGATGTGTATCTCTGTCACCATTGATTTCATCACTAAATCATAATTCCTTTACAGAATTGAGGAGGGTAGACCAGAAATATGAGATTATCATTGCTCAATAATTTATAATATTCAGCTTCCTGCAAAATTTAATCTGTTCCCACAATGTGCTGGCAGTTAAAGTCTTCCCCAAAAGCAGAATGCTGAGCATCACTTTGCTTCCTGTGCAAATCTTTGCAATGAATCCTTTATTCTAATAAGCTTTGTCTAAATTCAATTTGATTAAAAAGAGCTCATAAATTCAATTTTAATATATTACAATGCATCATTTTTCTCTGAAATTCACTCTGACTTTAAGAAAGAGAAAATAAATGCCATATCATTCTTTGGAAATTCACACACAAGAATGCCTTAACATTGAATATAAATACATTGTACATTCAGCCCAGAAACTATTGCTCCACCTGCCATTTACCTGAATTAAAGCAGAGGTGAATGTAACACAAAAGCACTCCATAGGATGTTATGAGTATTTTTCCCCCCTATCTAGGTCATATTGGCTGGAAGCTTCCAAAGATTATCTGACACACTAGAGATGGTGCCCACAGAGGGGGAATTAGTATGATGGACTACAATCAAAAGGCGGTTTCCAAGGAAGGAGGAAACACATTCCTCAAAGGTGTAAGGGGATAAGAGACAGAGGAAGAGGCTAAGGACAGGAATTTCCCTAGATTCCTAGAATCTCCTAGGGTATATCCATTAGGTTGAGAGTAGAAATAGTTTAGTCTGGCAAGATTCTGTTTTGTTAAGCATATAAAGAACTGAACTATGGATGAATTGTTCTATGTTGTTCTTAGGCTTAGCTTGACAGAGCCAGGATATGTTATGGGTCCCTCTCTTAAGGAGGTCTTTCTAGTGAGACCAAGAAGAAGGCCTTCTCTGTGATGGCTCTCTCTCTCTCCATGGAGATAAGATTGACCCCACCTTAACACTCTTTTGAAAGATCCTAAAAACATGTGTTATGACCCACGGTCGCCTAGGAAGATGCAGGCTTCAATAAAGTCCTTTATTGTTCTGCTATTCCATGACAAATGGCCCTACAAAGACTGGTAAAGCATTGCCCCAAATTTTCCCGAAAGCAGACACCCACAGTCAATCCCACAAACTAAAGCCAGAGCTGACTCACAAGGCAAGGGGAAAGTTCATAGTCCAAAAACAAGGTGCAAAGTCCACAAGGCAAGGTCTGTATAAGTCATAAGATTCAAGGTCCACAAGGCAAGGTCAGTAGTCCTCAAGCAAAGTCAGAGTCCACGATCTGAAGCAGAGTTTGCAAAGGCTGGGGAAGTGTATGCTGAAGCAAAACAATTGTTCCCGATGAAGATGCCCTCCCCCGGCCTCTGATTAAATCAGCTCAACCAGGTGTTCCTTGTAAGGAGGGCAGGTTGGCCTACTTGCCAACAGCCTCACAGATCTCCTTTGAGCTTGCCTCTGCTTCACTCTCTGTGCCCTCAGATAGAGTTGGGGAAGCAGCTGTTTCTGATCAGAGGGGATCTGCTGCCTCTCATCACCACTGACTGTCTGCAGCCAATCCTCCCCTGTGTTTGTGAGGGCAGGCAGCTCCCCATCTGGTCAACCAGCTCCTCCAATGTCCTCATCCCAGTGCTTTTTTTGTAAAAAAAAAAAAAAAAAGGTGCCGGAACTCACACATGCCTTGCCTACCCTACAAGGTTCCATCCAAAAAAGATGCCGGAACTCCGTTCTGGGCGTTCTATGACAAAAAAAAAAGCCCTGCCTCATCCCCTGGACTCTCCAGACATTTCCAGGGGAAACCTGCCATCCCCATCAGATGGTCCCGGTTCGAATTCCTCCTCCATGGAACCTGGATCCAATAGGGCCATAACACCATGATTTTGTCCTGGGAACTCCAGGGTGATATATAGGAGCCCATCAAATAGTTTGTTTAATTGTTATTGTCGTGGAGGGAGGGGTGGGCAAGGGCTTATTGGGTTTAGTATTTGAACTTTTATTTCTGTAAGCCACCCAGAATCACCGTCAGTTGGGCAGCTATATAAATTTTCCTAATAAATAAATAAATACTAAATAAATAAATACAGTGTATACAGTGAATTAAGCAGGAAGAATATGATTTTGCACATACATTTAGAAGTTAAGTCTAAGCCCAAACAAGTTTAATATTACATACAATTTAAACATATAACATTGCAACTCGTTTTAATTCTTTTGAAATTCTATGTTGTTTGGCTAGACTATGAAAATATGTACATTTTAAAATAATCTGTATATTAACTTTTTTAATTATTCAGTGTGATGTTTCTACTAGATGCAACTAATTAAGAGTTTTATTTCACTATGAAATCTGGACATGCACACGCCTCACAAATTGAAAACATTAAAAAAATTGATATGTCAGAGGCACCAACAGCATTTATCATTCTGATTCTTATATTAAAATATATAGAAGGGGAAGAATACAAAGCATCCAAGAACCCAGCAGTCTGGCAGGTTAGGTTGAAATGGCTATTGACTTCTGGCATTAAGAGGGCCAGTTGAAGCTGTGACCGCTATTACAACAAAACAAAGTGTTGGAAAATTGTTTTGAATTAAAACATGAGTATGGAATGCATTTGTAATGGTTTGGAAGTGAAAGGAGGACAAGATGACTTCATCCATTCCTGTACTCAGAAAACAGTGAGTGGCCCATACTGCAAGTGGGACAAGCAGAAAGGGCAGATCTGTTCTCCATCTCCATCAGTCCCGATTCAAAATCTCCACTGCCCCAGCTGTATTTAGACCTGTCTGCTCAGGGTGGGTGGGTAAATAACCTCTTCCAAATTATTTAAAGCAAAATGTTCCACCTGCTGAACATTTTGCTTTAAGTAATATCTGCAATCACTTAAGAATCATGTAGGAGTTTATTGAATTAGATGGCTTCTATCATTTCATTCTGTGTCTCACCTATTGCTCTGGTTCCATATTATTTGGCAGAGTCACTTCCTGATATCTAACTTCCCCAACCTGTGATACCAAACTGCCCTTCCAATCTGATACTCAAAGTCCTCTACATCAGAGGTCCCCAACCTTTTGGGCATCAGGGACCGGTTCCGTGGAGAGACATTTTTCTGCGGACCGGAAGGAGCATGGTTTTGTGTGCTGCCTGCATCCCACGGATGGGGCTTTGCTTGTTTGTGTGGACCAGTTGCTGGCATGCTGTGGCCCGGTACTGGTCCATGGACCAGGGGTTGGGGACCCCTGCTCTACATATTTACCAACCTCATGATCTGTACTAGACTTCCATGTCAGAAGCACCCAAGTGGTTCCATGGTGAAAGGATCAACCAGTGGCATCACCATTGCCTGGAGGCTGCCCAGTTGGGGGCTCCTTTCATGTCCTGTTACATTGCCTACCGAAGTGGTACCCATCTATATGCTCACAGTCACCTGCTTTCGAACTGCTGATTCGACAGAAGCTGGAGCAAGTGACGGGAGCTCCCCAGGCCATGCGGCAGCAACCAGCAATCTATCAATCATCAGACCAGTGTCCTAACCACACTTACTGCACCCCCTAAGCTCATGATCTGATTTGGTTGTACACCCAGAACTGAGGTCTTTACGTGAGCAAGGTTCTTTTAAATAAATTAAATAGTACAAACATTTACTTTGGCAAAAAAAAAAATGTAAATTTTTGATCCAGCTATTAGCATTAGTGTATTATTTTTTTAAAAAAGAGTTTAGCAAAATGTTTAAAACTACTTTTTACAGAGGGTTTTTAAGAAAGTATTTTCAGCAAGTGTTTTCCAGCAATAACATATTTTATTAAACAATATTTGACACATATGCAGTGTTTAAATTTTTCTTTCAGTAAATATTTTCTCTCTTCTTTTCCCATCTATCTACAAGCTCAGCAATGAACCATTCTCGAAAGAAGGGAATGGGTTGTGCCGTTTCAAGCCTTTATATAACTTTTTATATAATCTTTTTAATGAGTTTTAAAATTGATCTTTGGCAGTTCCTTTTTAATTCAGTCATCCAGATGTTTCATGTGCTAAGAAAAAAGTGAAAGCTGAGAACTCACTTCAGTAATAAGCTCAATAGGATTTACCCTTCAATATTAAATAAATATTACACTAAAATTTTAAATACATATTAAATAATTTAATTTAATAATTTAAATAATAGACAGTTTAGTGTAGTGTTTAAAGCATCACACTAAAATCCAGGAGACCACGAGTTCTAGTCCTGACTTAGGTGCTTTTAGAAAAATAATTTGGGGCTCCAACTCAAGCCAGGTGCAAATCAAAATGAAATCCAGACACGCTATGAGGAAAGGAGATTTATTTATTCCCCAAAGCAAGAAGGCTTGCATTTGGGGGTAGGCTATAGAAAAAATGCGGTACAGAAACTTTGTTTAATAGGGGGACAACTGGTCCTTGGTGTAGGCTTGGGAGGCATGGGATATGTGTACGTGCTGGCCCTAATGTGTGACTCTATCACACATTAGCCCACCCAAAAGTACTAGTTGTAACTTTATTGTTATTATTTATTATTCATGTATGGAGTTGTTACATTAGCTAGGAGACCACAGTGCTACTGCAGAGTAATAGTTTGGTTGCCAATGGACCAGCTCTGTTGTGGGACACACTCGAGCACTTCCCAAGTTGTAGCACAGGATGGTGAGCTGGCTTCATACCAGAAAAACGAATGGCTCTTCCTTCAGTGTCATCCAAGGCCCCTCCCTTTCCCAGAGCCAGCTCGCAAACAGACATCACAACAGGAAGGTTCAGAGTCAGCAGGAATCTCGCTGACTGCACAGAGCACCAAAGTGGTACCTATTTATCTACTCACATAGAATATGCTTTTGAACTGCTAGATCAGTGGTTCTCAACCTTTTTAATGCCGCGACCCCCAACCAGTCGTAAGATGAAGACTACTCAACCGGTCGTAAGTCGAGGACTACTCAACTGGTGCAGCACCATTTGCAAAATGGGACTTTTGGTGGGCTCAGCAGGGCAGAGACAGCCTGGACAATTCCTATTGGCTTTTGAAAGCCAATAGAATTAGACTCTATTCAAGAGAGTCTATTCTATTGGCTTTCAAAAGCCAATAGAATAAAAGGGAGTAGCACAGCTAAGGAAAAGGGGGAAAAAATGGCGGACTTCATTATTTGGCGATCCCCATGAAATGGTCGTTCGACCCAAAATGGGGTCCCAACCCACAGGTTGAGAACCACTGTGCTAGATGGAGAGAAGCTGAGGTGAGTGACGGGAGTTCATTCCACCATGCAGTGCTGGAACAAAGACCATCTCCAGCGTCATTAAGCCACTGAGCCACCATGCCTTGAAACTTTATTGTAAGATTATATTACATTAGTTTTGTCCAGTGGTTAAAGCACCAGGCTAGAATCCAAGAGACTGTGAGTTCTAGTCCTGCCTTAAGCATGAAAGCTGGTTGGGTGACCTTGATCTAGTTACTCTCAGCCCAGCTCACTGCACAGAATGGTTATTGTGGGGAAAATAGGAGGAAGGAGTATTAGTTATGTTCATCACCTTGAATTATTTATAGAAATAATAAAATTGGGATAATAAAATGACACATATATGCGTGTATGTCCATTAGCAGAATCTTGCAAGTCGGAAAGTCTATCTCTCTTCCCTTGCTTTTATAGTCCAAGAAACTGGGGCGGGTCCCGTCTGAGTGGTTTGCATGTCCAAATTCCTTCTGTAGGCTCAACTTGCTGCTTATCTGTTAGGACATTAAATTTAGTAGCTGGAACAGTAAAGTGTACAATGGGCCAGAACACTGTAGCTGATTGTTTGGAGAGTGCTGGCTCCTGCATGAGGCAATCTAAGCTATCATTGGTTGCTGTGGGTGTAAAGGGGGAGCTTCCTTTTTTTCCTATCTTTTTCTTCTGTGTGCTTTGTATGTTGTAATGATTTACCTTATGATGTCCCAGTGTTCCTGACTATCTTGTCTGCTGTAAATATAAATGTTAAATATATTTATTTCTATAAAACTACAAGTTTGTGTCAGTGTCTCCAACTTCATTTGGACACCTGCTGTGCAATTCCGTGACATTGTCTGATTGTTGTCTAGTCTGGGACTCTTCCACCTGTCTCCCAAGGTTTATTCCCACATACCATTACATCAAGTGACTAAACCTGTCATGCTAAATGTGGCCTAACCCGTTGTATTTTAAGGAAAGTTATGTGGGGTGGTGTTTTTTTCCCCACTAGAGGGTTTGTCAGAGAGAAAGGGAAAAAAGGAGCTGAGGGAATCCACCAAAACCTTTCTTTCACTTAGCCTGCAAAAGATAAATAATGACAGAAACATTTGCAACTTTGCTATTAGGGCAGAGTAAAAAGGAGAACACAAGAAAGCACTTTAACTTGACTGTGAGGAAGATTCCCAAGGATAATATACATCCAAGAACAAGGAACATGGAGGGATACAGAAGAATGGTGCTCTTCTTCCTTTCTCCTAATTCAGTGAAATGCTGCCTTTTATGGCTACTTTCCTATATCTGGGGAGAGCTTTGAATCGCTAGTCACCCTCTGTTACTCTTCACTTCTTCCATATAAATCACCTCTCCTCAACTTTCTCTCCCTCCACACTCCTCCATTTTGCCCTCCGAAGGTATAGTTCTTCATCTTGACCTCTTGCACTCATAAATTATTTTGTCACTGTGTGAAATGGTTGATTAAAACTGGAAAGAATAATGGTTGGAAAAGAGCTTTTTTTTTTTTTTTTGGTTTAAGACTTCTGTGTAAAGAAGTACCAAAGTAAAAGCAAAGATGTGAATGTTTTCAAAAAGTGTTGCATGCAAAGTTCAGGTCATTTTCTTGGTCTTAAATGTTGATGTTTCACAGCACTGATGTTGGATCTGATCCCTTATTAGTAATATTTTGCAGACCCTTTATGCTTATTATGCATGGAGACTCTTTTCTTGATTTAATTTTTGATCCAGTACTATTAATTGTTTCTAGAGCAGCACCATCCAGCATGATGCCAGCATTATGGAACATACATCATGGTGTCACAATGTAATCTCCACTTTTTTGTTCAGATAATCCTCACTTAGCAACTGCCTTGTTTCATAACCATTTGAAGTTACAATGATATTTTTTTTAAAAGCACTGCTTTGCAACCAATCCTTGCATTTACAACCATCACAGTTCCTGAGGTCTTGTGATTGCCATTCAGGCACTTTGCAACCAGTGCACATTTACAACCACTGCAACATCCCAGACTCATCTGATCTCCATTTGCATGCTATTCACTAGCTTGCAACAAACAGACTTAATGGAGAATTTGGATGCAAAATCACAAGTCCCAATCGCAAGAAGCTTCTCCTAGCTATTATGGTGATTCAATTAAATCTGAATGGGTTGTTGTTGTAAGTCCATAGCAGTCGTGTGATTTTTCCAGTTAGTGACTGTGCTGCTAATGACTGAGTTGCAGTCATTAGCTTTGACACATACAGATACACACACAGACAGACACAATCCTAAGATGCCCATGGGCTCTAGTGGGAAAGAGTATTGGTTCTTTTATTGCTGGTGCTACTTGAAGCAAGATATTGTGTATCATTTTTCTCCTGGTGTTGTGATAGAAAGTGGCTTACTTTTGCATTTCATGCAATGCTTTTGGTTTGACTTTGCATACCTGTGTTTCTTCTGTTATATTTATTTTGTGCTGTAGATTGCTAATGATGGCGTATGAGGAGGGAGGATCTTAACGTTCAAGCCAGCTCAGTTCAATTTAGAAGAGTTTCTTAAAAGATAAGGCAATTATGTGAACTGGTTCAGCTCTGAAGTATTTAAGAAAGTGTGTATTTAACTACTACTGGAGTAAAATGCCAAGCAAGCCAAGAGAAGAGAACTTTGTTGAAGAAATATGAAAGGAATCTTCAGGCACAAAAAGGCTGGAGTTTTCTTCTGCAATCTCCTCACTTTGTCTTTGACTATTAGGGGAAACCTGACACCAATTGTACCTATCACTGACAAATGCATTTTAAATACATTAAAATGCTTTTCTGCAAACTGTAAACCAACAGGAAACGACGCTGCTTTAAACTGTCCCACTTCTACTTTGCCTTGGGCACAAGACAATTCAGGGTTCTACTTGCTAGAGAAGATTGTGTGTATTTGGGGGGGGGGTCAATGAGAGAGTCAAAATGGGAAATACCTTTTTGATGCTGATGGGTCTTCTGCTATCAGTTGTCCTATACTGTGGAATGATCAGTCTGGGGAATTGGACTGGTATGAACAAAAACATTCCCTATCTGCTTCACTCCTCTGCTTCTCCTGCTACTCAACAGAAGAAGAAAGGCAGGACTTTGTGTTACTTGTCTACACAAATGGTCCACTTTCCCACAAGCTTTACTGCTAGAAGTAACCCATGAAAAGAAGCTTTCCCACTCCCCCCCCCCCGGAAAAGGAAATAGGATGGAAGCATTCCCTTATTATTCACCACCCCCCTGCAATAAGGCTGCCCATTCCTTCAAGAATTAAGTTCTACAAGCCTTCAAACACTGGACAGCAGGGGACTTGTGCTGGAGTCTCCTGTGGAAAGGGAAGCAAGGGGAATGGCCATCAGTCACCACTTACTTATGGAATAAGGTTAGAGAGAACAACTCCTTTGATGCCAGTTCTACAATCTCATGGATCACTTCATTGAACTGAAAAACTTCCACCAAAGATACGTTCTCCCTTGCATAAAAAATCCCCACACACATCTCAGTCATAAGCCAAGAAACCCAGTCCTGTGAATCAGGCATTCCTGACCTATACTTCCAGGGCTGAGTGGGCAGTTTTGCTGTGGGTGGCACTTTTTCCTCTCAATGTCTGGGCAGGCTGTAGATCTGCAGCTGGGTCTGGCAGAATTGTCTGGAGAAGTGAGAAAGATGGAACATTGGTCCAGTAAAGAGACAACTCTGTTACTACCAAAAGACCCTGGGGGACAATGGCCAACAATTGCTGATGCTAAGAAAGATTTTAAGAAACCCTACTATGGATTTTGGCTTGTTTTCCTTTGCTGGAGGTAAGTGGATCTGATTGCTTTCATTAATCCACACAAATTATGTGTGTAATAAATGTATTCATTTTTGGACAGGAAATTCTTTTGGGAGGTTATTTTGAGTATTATTCATTTTTGGTACTGTATCATTTACATAGTGCCTTGTAGACAAAATTTATCAACATGTGAATAAGAATATAGGGTGATACTTGATTGAGTCACACACAGCATTATATATCATGATAACAGGATGTGACTCATTGAAAATTAATGTTGTAGGTGCAAAGTCAGCTGAAATCTATTGCCATTTACAAATAGAGCTGAGCTTGTGTACACATACTGGAAGACATGAAATTTCCATAATAATATTGCTCTTCAGATACTTCAAAATTCAGAAAATGACTCAATGCATTTTCCCAAAATGTGCTTATTTTTGCAAATTCTTCATGAGAGGGTGGTATAAGGACTGAAGACTCATATTCTAAAGAGCATGTGGGAAATCAAATGGCTGGGGACTTGGACGTGGTTCACTTATAACAACAAATAAAATCATTGCCATTTATGGTTCTGATCAAGATTTCTTAAGTCATTTCTTAAATCTGATTTCCCCTGAGTATGACCCCCCAAAAAAACATATGTTTAGTGACAGGATTTATTTACAGGATCCTGGCACTTGGATTCAGCCACAGTCACATTTGACTGAGAATACAGGATGTATTTTTCTATGTTTTCTCTAAAAATCAGCCTTTGAAAACTTAATATATTATGCATGCTCAAACAGTAACACATGCCCTATTTATATAGGTGAAGCTAAATGACTAGGCATTATTAATGTATTAAAGTTGAGTAACGAACATTCTTTTATTTTGCCCATATTTAACATTACCTATGCCAGGGGTAGGAAACCTCGGCTCTTTTATGACTCATGGACTTCAACTCCCAGAATTCCTGAGTCAGCAGCTCACTCAGCAGCTGAGTGATAACCTAATGCTAACTCTCCATGAAGAAATTGTGCAGAACAGCATCAAGAATAGTCATCAATACTCACTTAAAGACTAATAACTGAGGCATTAGTGAACTTGATAGTTCTACTCAACTGTAGAAAAATAGAGTATTTGTTATTGTTTGCTAGGTTAATAGAACAGGAAGCAAGCTATCCCAAAGTTGAAACCAATGAGACAGTGTCTCCTGTTATATGTAGCTGTTCAAAGCAGAGAGACTTTAGTTCTATGAAACAAGTCCTGACTTACAGGCACTTGGGATAAGAGTTGCTCTTCGGATTTCACACAGATAGCAGAGACCTTCACTTGCAAGGTCAAGAAAACTTTTTTAAAAATAGCTATTTCAGCAAGCTATCTTTGATTGTGACCAGCTGGGAATACTCATCTCCCCTTCCCACCTCCTGATCTTAACCTTGGTCTCTTTTTTTTCGATGACAGCAATTCTTGGTAGGTCAGATTTTTCTTGGGGCAGAGTTTTCTGGCTCTTGCTGGGATTGTGGGGAAGTCTGATTCAACTTCAAATCATGAAGACAGGATGGAGCATGAGGTAGGTAGATCTCTCATCAAAGATTTCAAAGGATAGGTTACCCACAAGACAATCCACAATATATCTGAAGGAGACAACAAAACCCGATTCCAACTTTTGAATGAGAGTTTGTGTGGACCTAAAATATCTAATTTATACAAAACCACTGTTTGAAAATATGGTCAACCTTTCAACTGTGGACTTTCCAGTTTGATTGTATAGAACCAAAATGGATCCAAGAAAAAGCCAAATTAATACTGAGCTCAAGACTTCTGCACATGTCCAGACTTGGTGTCATAAAGAGGATTCTTCATAACATCAGATTTCTATTCCTTCTATATTCAGCTGGTAGAAACCATGTGCTGTGGATGGTGTTAGTTAAGATTAATGAATGGTTCCCAGATTATTCTTTAACTGATTTAGCTTTGAGCAATGTACTCTGAATATATATATGGGGTAAAAATTAATCCATCAGCTTGCTTGTCTCTTGGCAGTGAGCCTACAAAAAAGCCATAAGCAAGCTATGAAACATTTTGCATTAGGCTTCACTTCTTTCTAGTAATTAATTAGCTCTGATAATATCAAAATTGGGAAACCATGTAAAAGAGTCATCTGAAACACAGTACCTTCTCTACATCTATTTTTTTAAACAAGTGGAATTAGATATATGTCCGCTTGCAACTCCTATTACAGTCATGCTGTCTTGGGGACACTGTTATCATAGGCCAATGCATATGGAGAGTGCTAG
This sequence comes from Crotalus tigris, assembly GCF_016545835.1. Lineage (NCBI taxonomy): Eukaryota > Metazoa > Chordata > Lepidosauria > Squamata > Viperidae > Crotalus > Crotalus tigris. Next base: position 96,744 of record NW_024097000.1, on the reverse strand, counting down.
GTTAAAGAAAGGTTATTCCACAGAAACCTGTACCCAGTCCCATTCTGGTATTCCTAACAATAAAGCACAGATACACATAACCCTAAATGTTCTGTGCATTTATTTTAAATTATTTGTGGACTGTTAAGACTGGGGTGGAATGAAATGACACTGAATCTTGTTGTTATTATACCACTATTTTGTATTGTTTAAGTATTAGCATGAAAAAGGCATTGTTTCAAATTTTCCCAGAGAAAGAGAATTATTTGTATAAGCCAACTATGTTGCCAGATGAAATTTCACACAAGAGCCTTTCATTTCCTCCTTTATTCAACTGAGTGGGCCATTCTGGGAAGAAATATGCTTCCCAGTAGATTTGACTAATTACTTGGGGAGCAGAAGACTGAGGGAAGATGAGCTACTTTGAGTAAGGAAGCGATTTTCCTTCACAGAGCTAACCTTCATTGCCTGTGAAGTGACTGCGATGTCAAGATACCAGTGACTTTGTTCTAACATTTCATTGTTAAACTCTATACACACACACATACACAATGACAATTCTAACATTATTGAGCCAGGTTTGCCAGCTTTATAAATAAATACATACAAAGGTCAAGTAAAATAAAATAAGCAAATATCGTCCTCAATAAAGTGGAATCCAGCTTTGAGAAATTGTTAGTCAATTATTCCTCCCTCTGAAGAAATTTGGGGAAAAAAATGGCCATCCAATTTCTCTGCCTACCTACTGGATAGAGAATTTTAAAAGCACATTTGTGCCTCTTCTTCTATTCTACCAGAAGACAATAGCTTCCTATTGTTTTTGTGCAATTCCACTAAGAATTTAGAAAGTTAGAGTTAGACCATTTTTGAAGGCTCAGAAGCTTTAAATCTGCCTCCTCACTTCCTAGAAAAGTATAGTAAACCACAATGGTGTCATAAAATGGAGTAGGGCCTTTATCAGCATGGAAGGCTTAAAGAAGTTAAAACAGCGCAACTCGTTGTTTCTCTTGGCAACTTTTGACTTGTGTTGCTTTTCTCCAGAAGAGTATATATTTCTGGAAAATATAAATAAAATATATTAAACTATTTTAATTTACATTAAAAAATTTAATACCACAAGTTTCAGCTAAATATAGAATAGGAAAACAAAGTTTCTTCAAATAACTTAGAGCAAAGTAGCTAAAATCATATCCATTTTTCACATCTTAAAGATAAACATTGCCACAATCATACTTGCTTTTTGTTAGAACGTTTGTCATTTCTAAGATGCGTGGACCTCAAGTTCCAGAATTCACTAGCTAGATGGCTAAGGAATTCTTGGAATTAAGAGTTGCTAAGTTTGAGAAATACTGTGCTAGATTGTTTTTTGGGTTACTGGATATGTGACAATCCTGAAAATTGTAGCTTTACCTCTAATAGGCATTTGCCAATTAGCCCTCATCTCAATTTTCTTCTGGAAGAAAGGAAGGAAGGAAGGAAGGAAGGAAGGAAGGAAGGAAGGAAGGATTTTAAGTTTAAAATGCAAAAAATCCTGAACTATACAGAAAATATGAATACAGAAAATTATATAGTTCCAGTCTGAATGTTAGTGAGAATTTTTTGTATCTGCCATGTTTTCCATTTTAACAGCAGCTTGCTTTCCTTGTCAGCAAGAAAAATCTCTTGACTCTAATGCTTTGACTTAAGAAGACCAGAATGAAAGACAAACAAGCTGGGGAAAAGTGGTCTTAATCACTCAATCAGCATGGAAAAATAGAGATCACTTTCCAACCTACTGAGAGTGAAAAAAAAATGGCAGTTTGTAATGGAGAAAAATGAGGTGAGAATGCTACAATAGGGAATAAAAACAGATTATTAGTAAGTCATTTTTTACAACATTTTACTATAGTAAATATAGCCATGTTCTTGAATGATAGATATGTAACATTTGTAACAAATATTAAATTTAGAAATTGGTTTTCATAATGGAGAAAACTTTAAAAGCTGTTTTGTCAAAGCTGATGGTAGCTGAAGAGAGTTTGCTCTTTATGGTGTATACATTATGACAAAACGGCAAAGTATTTTCAGTTATTCAGAAAGAAGCTCTTTGTATGAGCTTTATGTCTTCCAAAGCATTTCTTTTTTATATTTATATTGCTGTAAAAACATTTGCACAAGGCAGAGCTAGTTCAACTTTGAAGAGAATAAGCAAGAGAGAAAAAAAGCACATGGCCAACTTTGTTCACGAGGATGCCATTTATTTTCCAGAAGTGGGCAACATGTAAACCCAGATCAGCATGTAAACCTAAATTCCTTTTTTTATGTGACCCTCCTAGCCCCTTCAGTTGTTATCATCCTGAGATTGGAAACAGATGAAAATTTACTGCCAAAATTAAAAAGCAAAAAGCACCCACCTGGTAACAATAGCAAAAGACAATGTTAAGAGGGTCATGCACACCAAAAGATTGCCTACTGTGTTCTAAGTTATAAGGCACCTGGCTTGGTTTTGGTTTAATACTTTGGGTGACCCCAGCCATTGTGCATAGTTTACCGTGTTCTGTGAAGCCGGCCAATTGTAACTTATCCATTAAAAGATCATTAAACAAACAATGACCTGTTACAATGAACAAACCCAATCTAAGATGCATTCTTTAGACTTTTCATAAGTGTTTGGAGAACTGTTTATTTGGATCTCACAATTAATTGCACACAAGAGATCTCATGTTACTAAAGATTTATACTGGGCTATGTATAAATTTAGTTGTTCCATGAAGGCCAGTACAGTTTAGGATGTTGGGCTGGGCCTAGAAAGTCCCCGGTTTAGCAATCAGCTTGATCAGAGTTCACTAGTTCACTTTGAACCAATCAATCGCCCTCAGTTTTACCTACCTTCAAGGTTTTTATGCTGGAGATAAAATCAGGCAAGGGATGATTATGTAACTGTCTTTTTGTTCCTGAAAGTTGTTTCTTCAAACATACATACATTGTAGGATAGTGTAGGAGGAACATTTATAAGCACTCAACTTAATAGAAGTCAAATACCATGACATTTTCAAATTAATTTACCCGAGTTTCAGTGCTATAAACTGCACATCTTAAAAGTTGCCAAATATGAGAACACTGGTCTAGTCAATTTCATTCCTTGTATGTATTAACAGAGCAAAATAGATCAAGATTTCAATCAGTAGTTGGCAGCAATGAGTTAAAAGTTGTACCTCTTGGTTGCCATCTAATGGTCATTAGGATTTATGTAGTTAAGATGGAACCATTACAGTGTTGTTGAAAAGCTGCAATGTGAGAAAGAATTCAGCTGTGGGCATCTGTGTCAGACTATAAACTGCCCCAGAAGAGAAACCCCAGTCCTTTCAATTACATGCATTAATCCAGACATGAACTAATGAAGTTTCAATACTTCATATTCCCTAGACTGAACAGTCAACAAACCGATTTTAAAAACAAGTTTTTGCCAGAAAGAAGTTGGATCTTTCTCTCTTGGAAGCCATTGGGGGCAGGGGGGGAAATGGCTAATGTTATTATATCCTTGCAATATTTTAAGCAATCTTATATGATTGTGCTTAGAGCTGCCAATCCCATCACAGGCCTCCTTTGTGCTCTCATGATTTAAATCTTGGATCGTGTTACACAGTGCAGGTGAATTAGTCACATAGCACAATCTGGCAAACCTGTGACTCTCACTGTTGGTCTGATAGCAACCTTTTCTTGTTTTTGGCTTACAAACTAAATAGTAGCAATCAAGAGAGAGAGCAAGAGAGAGTGTGAGAGAGAATTCCACATACCTGTTTGAATCTCCATTTTCAGCTTTGAGATTTGTTTTAAATCCTATAACACACATCATTTTTATTTAAATGACAGCTTGGTTCCACAAGGGTAGATTTAAAGTGCAGCACAGTTCCATTTTGCAATGCAAGGCAGAATTCAAAACATACATGTAAAATGCATATACTTGGACAAAGAAGGCAAAAATCTCCAGATGAAATTTAAATCCTGGTGTCTTCATGGATGTGTTCAAAAGAGTTTTCTTGGCAATATTTTGGAAGTGGGTTACCATTGTTTTCTTCTGAACCTTTTTTTTTCTTTCCCAGCCTAGTTTGTGACCAAGATCTCCCAAGCAAGTATGACTAGGATCCAATATATATATATATATATATATATATATATATATATGTTTTCTGAGGTTTTCGCGGGTATTTGTATATAGGTCTTTGGTTAACACCAGCCTGAAGATGACGAATGTGACTTCGTCGAAACGTTGCCAAGACACTTCCAATTTTACGCGGGAGAAAACCCGAACAACCAAAGACCTATATATATATATATATATATATATATATATATATATATATATATATATATGTAGGTCTTTGGTTATTCAGGTTTTCTCCCGCGTAAAATTGGAAGTGTCTTGGCGACTTTTCGACGAAGTCCCATTCGTCATCTTCAGGCTGGTGTTTTCAGCTTCGTGCTTCATATCCGTAAGACTGGATAAGACCAACTTTGCTCCTCGAAGCACGAAGCTGAAAACACCAGCCTGAAGATGACGAATGGGACTTCGTCGAAACGTCGCCAAGACACTTCCAATTTTACACGGGAGAAAACCCAAATAACCAAAGACCTACATACAAACACCCGCAAAAACCTCAGAAAACATATATATAGAGATCCAGCAAATAATCATTCCCAGAGAGAAATCATCCAGATGCCCCAAACTCTATGGTCTCCCCAAGATACACAAAGAAGGAACCCCACTTAGACCTATAGTCAGCTCCATAGGCTCACCTCTACAAAACCTAGCCAAATTTCTCGCCAAACAACTACAGCCCTATGCAGAATCCATCACCTCACACGTAAAAAACTCATTCCAGTTTATAGAGATCATAAAGAAACAAAACTTACAGCCCAGCGACCTACTAGTGAGCTTCGATGTCATATCCCTCTTCACCCAAGTGCCTATCAAAGAAGCCTTGACAGCTATTCAAAACAAATATAACCCCCCCAAACACATCTTAGATCTGACCAACCACTGCCTATCCAACACATACTTCATCTATAATGGACAAAAATACAAACAAACAGAAGGAGCACCCATGGGATCACCCCTCTCACCTGTCATTGCCAACCTCTACATGGAACACTTTGAAACCCAAGCTCTAGAAAAATCGGATCACAAACCCAAACTCTGGCTCAGATACGTAGACGACACCTTCATAATCTGGCCACATGGGAAAGAAAAACTGGACAACTTCCTCACACACCTCAACAGCCTACACCCCAAAATACAGTTCACCATGGAAACAGAAGCTAACAACCAACTTCCCTTCCTGGATGTCTTAGTCTACAAGAAATCCAATGGCTCCCTAGGACACACCATCTACCAGAAGAAAACACACACAAACCGCTATCTGCACGCTCTCTCACACCACCACCCAGCACAGATCAACTCTGTAGCCAAGACACTCATCTCCAGAACAAAACGCTTAGCTGACGAACAACACCTAAAACCCGAACTACACACTCTCACCAATGTACTAACATCCAATGGATTCCATAGAAATAAGATTACAAACCTAATCCAAAAAGAAACCCCCACTAAAATCCAAGACAAAGAACAAGAAAACGGCAAAGCCCTCCTCCCATACATAAAAGGCACCACAGACAGAATCAGTAAGATCCTCCATAAACACAACATCAAAACAGCATTCTGCACAAACAGAAAAATATCCACCATCCTTAGAAACCCCAAAGATAAAATTGAATTAGAAAATCAAGGAGTATACGAAATCCCATGCACCACTTGTCCCACCACATACATCGGACAAACCAACAGAAGAATAAGTGCACGCATTGAAGAACATAAGAACTCAGTCAAAAAAGAGGAACCAACATCTTCCCTGGTCCAACACCTTAAAGCCACAGGACATGAAATTGACTTTAAAAATACCAGAACCATTGCCAAAAGTGAACATTTTAATAACAGAATAATCAGAGAAGCCATCGAGATAGAAAAACGCCCACACAGCATGAACAAGCGAGATGATACCTCCCGCCTACCAGCCATTTGGAAACCCGCCCTTATTGACAAACGACTCCCTAACACAAAAAATGATACCAGACCCACACTCACAAAAACCACACAGGATGTCACCACCACACATCCACGCAAAAAACAAACCCAAAGCCACACCGATGATGAGGCACGACCACAAACCAGAAGCCAGACCACAGCTGCATCATTAGCCACTTTAAACCCCTCCAATCCATACATGAAGCAAACTGACACCCTCCATGAAGAGAGGCACGACCACGAACGCGAAGCCAAAAAATAGCAAGGCAGCCCAAAATCTTAAACCCCTCTGCAACTCAGACTAACCTGAGCACAACCAAACAGAACACTCCCCCAGCCAATCAGAGCACAGCCAACTTCCCAGCCAATCAGAACACAGCCAACCCCCAGCCAATCAGAGCACAGCCAAGCCCCTAACCAATCAGAACACACCTCCACCCAATCAGAACACAGCCAAGCTCCCACCCAATCAGTTCATACCCCCACTGGCAGTTAAAAGGAAGAAACAGCTAAGACCACACATTGCTGCTCGAAGCACGAAGCTGAAAACACCAGCCTGAAGATGACGAATGGGACTTCGTCGAAACGTCGCCAAGACACTTCCAATTTTACGCGGGAGAAAACCCGAACAACCAAAGACCCTATATATATATATATATATATATATATATATATATATATATATATATATATATATATATATATCCCCTGCATATTAAAAGGAGTGCATACAAACTATATGCAGTCAGAGAGAGGTATGTAAAAATGCTTATATTATTGTCTTTCACAATTGACAATAGTATTTTTAAGAAGACTATGTGTCAATATACAAAAACAAGGATCAAGATCTGGTGACACGAGAAATGAGAGAAAAAAACAGATATGATCCAGAACCTAAACATCTAACATGGGTTACTCCCAAGAGAATGTGGCCCTTGATAAAACAAACAACCCCCTTTGCTACTAGTTACAACAGACACAGTAATGGCTTCAGAAAAGGATTCTAGCCTGGCTGAAATATGTAAAGAACACAGAATACAGAATAACAAGGTTAGAAGGGAACTTGGAGGTCTTCTAGTCTCACCCTTTGCCCAAGCAGGAGACCCACCTATACCATTCCAGTCATTAGGTTGACTATGTCCATCACCCTCAAGTGCATGGAGGAAGCATATATAATGTGAACCAGATCAAACAAAATAAAATAATAATAAAATAAAATGCTTATGCTTTAAATTCTTTTTTTGTCCCCACATTAGAAGAGAGGTACTGAAGTGCCAACTCGGCAGGCTTTATTCAGAGAAACAATGGTGAAATCTTAATCAAAATGAAAAAGGACAAAAAGCTCTAATTATCCCCACATGGCGCCTTTCCCATTAGAAACTATTATATGAAATTGTGTGTAAGTTCAAGATAAACATCCTGGCCACTCAACTGATTTTGGCACCTTAATAACTCTTAGGGTGTGGAGAGAAAATGCTTCCCATAGCTAATTTTGCTGGCTTAGAAGAAGGCAAGATGTCAGGGGTAGTTTTGTATATGCCTGATGAAAACAAAAGGATTTATTCAACCCTGGTAAAAGTAGGAGCCGTTCCCAAGGCTGTTTCTGAACAACAGTGCCACTTAGAGAGAGAGAGAGATAAGTATCTGAATACTTTATTTATGATCTCTGGGGCTACTTCTATGGACCTCAGCTCCCTTTTACAGACAGGGAGAAAAGCTTGGGATACAGTAAAATACCTTTTCCAGAGATTGTTCTTCCTAGAATATGGGCCATTCACTTGTGACTCCAAACCTAGGAGGGGGAGGATGTGTGGAATGCGTATGTGTGCAGCTCATTGGTGGTTTGGAGACAGTTACTTAGGAATGGACAAATGTTTCTGGCCTATCTCATGCCCGTATTACTGTTCTTGTAAATGTCTTCTGTCCATTCAAACTCTTTTGATTTCCACATATCAAACAATCTGAGCAGCTCATAAAGAACTGAGAGCTAATATTGTTTGCTATTTTTCCCTGACACAGGTTAACACCACTTCTGTACTGGATAAGACCTACTTTGCATGTCTGGGTTCATTTTATCTTAAAGGCAACTTATAGAGACAAGGTTAAACCATCAGACACTACACCTCTCGTCCACCACCCCCAGCCCTCCACCCACCCCTGTTCTTCTTCTGACTCTGAACCATTTTGCTTCATCAATAATTCTTGGAAACTTGAAAACATACAGTTGTTTTGTAAAACTTCTGTTGGCCTAATAAAAGTATTTTCTCAATGTGGATCCTATATTAAACTATTTTTTTATACAAACCTCCACAAAATATTGCATTTAAGTATGTATTTTGATCATTTAGCACAAATGGTTTGTTTTTAAATGTATCTTACCCTAAGCTGTTAATGTAGCCTAATCCACAATTAATTAATTCTGAATATGGATATAAGATAGTCTATTAGTTTTCTAAATTCTAAAAACAATTATGTTAATTGTTTTACAGGTTACAGAATACATCTGTGCAAACACCTTCAAGTGAAATTCAGCAAAACTATATCCACAGATATCGAGAGAGAGGGGGGGCGGAGAGAGAGAGAATTAAATATTCTCTGGGCAATAACATAACTATGAATCAACTTCAAAATTAACCAGGAAAACTAAATTTGCTTCGGCTGACAAGATTAATTAATTAATTAAGAAAATTTATTTAGCTGCTCAACTCTCAGTGACTCTGGGTGGCTTACAAGGCTAAAAACCCAATAAAAAAACACCAATACCCCCCTCACCCAATAATTCAGTAATTATTATTACTGAATAATTTTAGTATTTAATAATAGATACAGCTGTGAGTTGTCCACATATTGACAACATTGTGGTGAAATCTTGGGCTTCCCTCAGCAGTTTCAAGTTGATGCTATCTATCGTTGTACTTCCTCACAGCCACCATTTATATTCTCCAAACCATCAGAGACCAACTCATATTAACTCTGCCAAGATTGTCCCCACTTCTGCCGTTAACAAAATACTAGTTTCCAGATGAACTAACCAATGCTCTCTTTAATCAAGTAATAAGAGAGCATGAAACAATAGTATTTATCCACAAAATATGACAGTCCTTAGCTTGTCCAATATCTGTTTTTCTTGCAATTAAGACAACAATAACTGCCTTATAGACAACTGTTCTTAAGGGGAACCTGCTAAGATGCCCCTACACTGGGAAAGTGTACCTGGAGGACCAATAGTCAAGAAGTAAACAATACCCCAATGAAGGAAATACCAACACAGACAACAAGCTAACAATAACCAACAGCCTAGGCAAGGAACCACTAATATATCTAGTATATATCTAGTAGGTTAGAAAGTCATAGCTTTAGTTTGGTAAGATTCTGTCCATTAGCTGGTAAGCAAATAAAAGATTGGACTTCGCTCTGTCGTTTCTGAGCTTCCACCTGACATCAGGATCTTATTCTCAACAGAAAAGACATAGAATCTAGTATGAGAAGCAAGATAAATGTTACTATATGTAGGGAATTGATCATAAACAAGCTGGTGTCACTGTCATGGTACTGCCTTCATGTTGATTCCTCGTGTAGCAACTGCATTGCAAGTTAATGGACTTAGTTGCTGCATATAGATAACAATACAGAAATTCAGATTTGGGATCCGTGTGAAGGGAATATGGAAGGCAGAGTGAGTGGCCTTAAGGGGTGGGAGGAAGAGACGTTGCCATATGTAATATATGCACAAATGTTTCAGACAAGCTCCTCCCTTAAAATTAAAGGATATAATGCAAAGAAGCTTAAGTAATAGCTTTCACTTCTTCCCAATATTTAATAACGCCATTGTGTACTTAAAACATGAAATACCAGAAATCTTCCATGTATGTTCAATGGATCTTTATAATCTGCCCTCTTCCATTTTAAAGATTCTGTAGGATATTAGTTCATTTAGGAATATTTATTGAGTCTCTAAGTCTCTACTCTGAAGACATTAAAACCTTCTTAGATTAAATTCAGGCACATAAATATGTTCACTTGGCATGGTATACAATAGGAATGATGAATCACGTGAGTACTAGATTTTCATTGTAATTTTGTATTTTGCTGAAGCATTAGTCAATAAGTACATTGCCCAACTGTTTCATCCTATGCATATATTTTAAAGTAATTTTTCAAGTATGTTGAATGCACACATTATCATCTCAGCCACAATCTCTTATATTAAAGAAACAGAATTAAAGGAGTGCTGTTGAATTTGATTCTGATTATAATCTTCTGCTCCAGCCACGAAAGGACTTTTTTTTTTAACGTGTGCCTTCCAATCAGTCTTGATTCCAGGCGACTGCCTGGATTAGTCCCTGCAAGATTTTTAATAGTAGCTTTCCATTGCATTTTTCCTAGGGCTAAGAGAGGATAACTAGCCCAAGGTCAGCTAGTGGGTTTCCTGCCTAAGGAAGGGCTCACAGTCTCTAGCCTTGTGCCTTAAATCTCTATTTGCCAGAACCCCTTTTTCTAAAATCATATAGCATACCTTTATTCTTGCCTAATGAGTATTTTATGGAACAGGAAAGAAGCATTAGGACATCTAGATGGTATATTCGAGGCGATTGCTTACTGAAGCTCTATTTCTGAGAATCAATCCAGTACAAATTATGAACCCGTTTTCTTTGAGCATTTACAAATTCCAAGCTACAAAATATAGCAATAAAATATTTGACCTTAACTTCAGAACTCTAACCATAGCGCAAATTCCAGCTGACATAAGTTCAACAGCTCAGCATGTTATGACTAGGCTACCACCGTGCCAAAAGATTGGACTGCACTAAAGTGCACTATTATTTCAAAATACAATCTCCCTGCCAGTTTACGGCATTGATCTGTAAAATAAGGATTGACCTTCTCCACCTCCCTGAAGTCTTCCAACACTCATTTTCCATGGCAAAAACAGGGGAATTACCAAAAATCACAGGATTCCCTCTTCCACTTATGGATGCAGAAAGATACCACCTGGATTCTATCTGTTGAACTTGAATTACAAGAATATTAAATCTGGCTTTCATGCCAGACCACAACTGGTAGAGGTGACAGTGCTTCCCTATTCTTTTCTGTACTGTTCCACTTGTTTATTCTGGCATTCCAGATTTCCCGAACTGTAGATTAATATGATTGAGTTTCCTTGCCCCATTGAACTGGATCTTAATGTGCTTCTTTGAACCCAGCCATGTTGATAGTTTATGACTCAGCAATTTTAGAAAATCAGGTTAATTGATAAGCACATCATATGCACCCAGTCACTGTGAGTTCTTAATATGAAAGAGGATCATACACACTTTAGTCGTTCAATTCATTTATATGCAACATAACCTTACGGTAGTGAGGTGTGGGACTGATAGGAAGTTTCAGCAACTGGCCTCAGATACCAGAAAGGACCTCTAAATTCACAAACACTTGTTCTTCAGATATTATCAGGACAGAGAGATCTGGTTCCTAAGGTCACTTCCTGTCGATACTGTATTGGTATTCATGGTCTGGCTCTAAAGTCGATTTTTGGAAGGGCAATGGATATTCTTAACAACATGATTGTTGTTTATTACATCCTGCTCAATGTAATGGAGAATTAAGAATCACAATTAAATATCCCAAGTGCCCCTATGTTGTATCATAATGAACTATTTTGCAAATTTAGAATGGCAATTCTAAGCAATCAGTTTTGATCAGAGCACTGTTCAAATAGCATAATAACAAGAACACCCCCCCCCAACCTAGCATGGCTTACAGATAAAATATGTTTGTTCTAGAAAAGGCTTTATTTTTTGTTAGTGTTCTTTTCACACGGTACTACATAAAAACAGATTGTATACCAGTTTGGAATTGTTTTAGAAGCTTAAATTAAATAATAGTTTGAAAGCAAGACAACATTTGGAAGACAAAAATAGACAAAAAAATAGAAACGGGAGGGCGAGAAAAATTCTAGTTGCATGAAAACAGTACATTTACTTAATGGGTATATTATACTACCAGATCCCTTGTGGTCGTATTCTTCCATTGGGACCAATTCTTTTATAACCTCTAAAGGATGTAATATTCCATTGGTTCAGTGCAAACTCCATAATGTAAATATGTTGCAGGAAGAAAGAGGCTGATAGGTTAGCCTTGAATTATATTTTCTTTTTTGCTGAACGTTAGCCATGGAACTGTTAGAAAATAGGAAAACATTCATTGACCAGCCTTTTCAATTTGATCCTTTCACCATGGTACAATTGCTGCATGGACTCAGACTAATGTCAATTCACTTAAAGCAACACAATTTGTTGTTTCTGGTGCCTTTGCAGCATGCACAAGGAAAAAACAAAACAGTTGCTGCGTTTTTACCCAACTCTGTATTACTTCTTTTTTTTTTCTTTCTAGCCTATTTGTTTACACTATTTCTTCCATGAGTTTCAGATGACTCCTTTCTCAGGGAAAGCTCTGAAATGTATAAACAGACCAAAAAAAAATCTTATTCCACTAAGTGAAGCCTTGTTCAAACAGAAATGCTGGAAAGAAAAAAAAAAGAATAAATAAACACTTGAACAAGAACACAGCAGTTCTTGTGTTTCCTTTTTCCTTGCTCTGCTTTTACAGCTGCTTTTTAAAATTTCTCTTTGGTTTGTCTCACAGCATCTCTACGTTGCAGGTCAGGGCAAGCCAGCAATGTGACACAGCATGTGCAAACTCCCAGATGCAGACCATTTCTCCTACTCTGGTGCTAGAAGGACCTTGCATGAGACCTTGGAAAGCTGCTGGCCATCAAAGTGAGCTACACCAGGTTCAAATGATGAAATGCATGAGTATGCACACAGCGATGCATAACTCATGTGATAGTGTTAAGAAATTCACTTTGAAGGCTTTGAACCAATCATATCATGTGTCACTAATCTGTAGTATGCCATCTGAGCTCTCTGCTCCACATTTTGGCTGGGTAAAACTTCTTAAGCTTCTATAATAAGTAGGTCTATTACATTTGGGCTGTAAAAATCTAGACAATCACTTTTGCTTCAATTAAAGGACAGATGAGCTGATATTCTCTTGTATCTTTATATAATACAAAACAGAATTTATTCCCCTTCACTGATGATAAGTCACCATTATCTGCAGAGCATCTTCAAGCCATGAAATTGCCATCTCCAAGTTTTTCAACTGAGATAAGGCTGTTGTGGAACTGGTTTCCACCAACTCTAAGGGCCCCAATGTAGCCGCAAAAGTTCCATCTTTGACTCTACTCTAAAAAACATATCTCCAGAAGACTAGAAGATCATCTAGATTATCTTTCTGATAATCATCACTGTACTTCTTAGAAAGCAATGGCTTCTGCCTTGTTATTCTCCATAAATCCCATTTTTATACAGTGATTTCCTAATGAAAGAGTTATGAACACTTGCCAAGGCAGAAGAAGACTATAGATATCTGGATGCTTTTCCAAGTTTCTTTATATCTTACTGCATAATTTTGAATGGTGTTCTAGGACTGATTTTGACAAAACTGATGGGCTTTATCAAGTTCATTACTATATTCCCCACTTGTGGATCATTTAAAAAGATTATCACCCTTTTCCAAAATAATGAGTATCAATAATTTTGTTTTACACAGACATACACATACACAGAGATACACACAGACACACACACAGACACACACACAGACACACACACACACACACACACATACATATATATAGTCCTTAATAGCATTAAAAACACGAATCCCGGCTATACACATAATGTGAAATAAAATAAGGTGATCACCAGGATGAAATCATAAACACAAATGTTTAATCTACATTTGTAGATTAATCTACAAAACCAAGCTTTCGACGGCTATATATATATATATATATATATATATATATATATATATATATATATATATATATATATATATATATATTTCACACATATATATTGTAATGGTATGTGAGAATGACTTTGGGAGACAGGTTGAAAAACCACAGCCAGGGGAATGGCTGGACAAGAGGCAACTCAGCTTCTTAGCTCTAAAGGTGACAGGGAAGAAATGTACATTTAGACTTGCATGATTCTTTTAATGTAACCTTACAATAAAGTAGAAGTAGTCCACCTTGTAGTGCTTCCTGTTTGGACCATCTCACAAGGCTGACATCAGTTTGCATCAGTTTGGAATATTTCAATTATGAAAGAAATAGGGACATTTGTGTTACTTTTCTTTCAAAAATTCTTTTATATAATGTATTTGTATGGCCCACATGAATTTTTGATAATCTTGAATAGTGATGAAAAAGTCCAGTAATTCTGAAAGGGCAAATTCTTTCAACAAACCTGCACAGGTCTTGAGATCATTGTAGCAATGCCTTATTTTTAACTGGCTCCCAAGGTTAAGTTGTATATGTTGAGACACATCTAGAAAGGGTATCACATTCAGTAAATTGCCTTAGTGCTGTCATGGGAGTAATCCAATCCCTCTGGAAATACCAAAGGGCAGCTGTGTCCTCCTAAACAAAAGGGGGGGGGGAATCTACGTTTTCTTACATGCTTGCTATAGACAAAATGCTCTAAAATATATAACATTAGTTTGAAGTTTCCCATATTACCCAAGAAATGACATTAAGTTTGAATTACTATACAAATTTTATAACTGGAAATATGCTATAATTGGGTTTTCTCAAATTTCAAATGTAGTTTGAATTCAAAAAAAGAAAACCCAATTATAGCATATTTAAGTTTAGAAAGATTATTAAAAAGCCAAAATCTTGATATTCTCTTCTACTGCGAATGCAAAAATTTCCAAGAACATAGGAGCAACATTTTCCTTTTGAATGAGTCAATTCTTGGAGTATGATAGTTTTTCATTCAATTCATATTACTTTGCTACTAAGGAAAGTGACTATAAACAAGAAACTACATCCAGGAAATTGCAACAACCATAAATGGATTTTGTACAAGTGCCACAGGCCAATACTTAGGAAAGCATTTGTCATGCAAGTTAAATCTCCTTCCCCTTTTATGCTCTTAAAAATCTTTTCCTGCTTTAACAAGAGCAGTTTATCCCAGTCTAGTGCTTTCAGCTCCCAATAAACCTGGAGCAGTAAGACTGGGAATGACAGAGTTAGAGGTTAAGGCTTGTGCTTATACTATTACAACTGTCATTGGCAACAGACAAACATTACTGACGATCTTTCCCAATTTACATCTAACCGTAATAGTAGCATGTCCCAGCAGGCTCTCTTTTTTGTTCTGCTATGTCCTGATGTTGTCTTCAGCTCATCCCCAACCCATATGTGAAACACATACATTAAAGTAGTCCTCGGTTGTTCCTGTATTAAAATAAGACCTGGCAACAAGTTAGGTACATAGCTAGACTTCACTGTCCTTTCAGAAGAGCACTATCCCTAGGTTTAAAATAACCAGACTTAACAGACAACAAACAACGGGCGGGGGGTTTCCATGTTGAAGTTGAAGAGAGATTTGGGACTTGTTGGGTAAATGGTTGGCTCTCACCACTTTTCCTGCTATTCCTCTCCGCTTAGATAGTGAACAGGAAATGACTTTTGACTACTGGCTAAACTTAAACTAGTTAAGGATGGAGGTTGAGTGGTCTTAAGCAGTCTAGTTTTGATAGTTGGCTAGACTATTAAGAATGATTGGTCGATTTTTCTCATCAGCTCAAGGTATTTTGTGGAAGGGGAGTGAAACAAATCTGGGGAAATCCACCAATCCCTTTCATCGAAACTGCCTTGCATGGAATAAATAAGAACCTCACTCCATGGTTCGAGTGGGACAACTCACCACAGCCAACTTGCCACGGTGAATTCACCGTGGTCAATTCGCTGCAGCCAACTCACCATGGACAACTCGCTGTGGGACAACTCACTGTGGCCAACTCACCACAGGTCAACTCACTGCAGGACAATTCAACCATTCAATTTAATTATTTAAAAGAATTAAAACATTATTTTAATTTTTGTCATTCACATTTCATTTTGTCCCTCCCTTGGCATCCTTTCTTTAATGATTCTATCCCACTATTTCTTCGATATTAGTGTAACTCTCGTCCCACAGCGAGTTGTCCCACAATGAATTGGCCATGGCAAATTATCCCGCTTTGCGTTGGCCACAGCAAGTTGGCTGCAGCAAGTTGGTTGTGGTGAGTTGGCCACGGTAAATGTTCATAGACCCTTCCATGGTAGCATCCTTCCACTGGCAGGATAAGGATTCGCAGAGGGGGGGAGGGCAATTATTGTGGTAGGATAGTTTTTTGCTTGCTGCCAGACTTGTACATAGCACTTTCAGAAAGTCCTGAGAAGCACACTAGCAATACTTCCTTTCATAAAAATGTCTCTCCGCTGTATTAAAATGGTTTTAAAATGGTCCTTAGAAGCTCAGTTTATCAACCAAATAATTATTTTCTCATTTGTTTCTTGGATAGGATTGCTGGCCTCGTTCTTGTTATTGTTATTTCTTCTTTTCATCCCCACTGTGTGGCATACATCAACTGTTCCCACTTTAACTTCCTTGTGCTAGGGCTTCCTTTAGCCTCTCAACTGGAGAGTGCCAAAAAGAGAGAGAGAGGTTTACACCCTCTACTCCCATCTTCATTCTTCACCACTTTATATCAGCTTTTACAGAAAACAGAGGGCAAAATGGCAAGGAGGTTGTTATTTTGGGAGAGGCTAAGCTGCTCCTTCGTTTGGCAAAGAAGAGGAGAAAAGAAGAGCAACAAAGATGATTAGGGGACTGGAGGCTAAAACATATAAGGAACGGTTGCTAGAATTGGGTATGTCTAGTTTAACGAAGAGAAGGACAAGGGGGGACATGATAGCAGTATTCCAATATCTCAGGGGCTGCCATAAAGAAGAGGGAATTAAGCTATTTTCCAAAGCACCTGAAGGCAGGACAAGAAGCAACGGGTGGAAACTAATCAAGGAGAGAAGCAACCTAGAACTAAGGAGAAACTTCCTGACAGTGAGAACAATTAATCAGTGGAACAGCTTGCCTCCAGAAGCAGTAAATGCTCCAACACTGGAAGTTTTTAAGAAGAGACTGGACAGCCATTTGTCCGAAATGGTGTAGGGTTTCCTGCCCGAGCAGGGGGTTGGACTAGATGACCTCCAAGGTCCCTTCCAACTTTACTACTATTATTATTATTATTATCTCATCCCAGCTCCTGAAGTGGGGTAGGGTGTCTTTTTCCAGAAACAGGAAAAGGTAGGAGGACGTGTAGATTCTTGCTACTGTACCCCAAGATTTTAAAACTCTTCCCTGTTTTTGCAACAGAAGCAGAGTTCTTTGGCTCAATTTTCCAAGATGGCCAAAAATCCTGCAGCACTGTGGGATATCAAAGGGGAATGTCAACTTCAGAATCAATGCATCCCTTAGATGTGAAGGGCCAAAGTCCAGGCAAGTGGTTTTCTTCCCAAGGAAACAAAACGCAATCACAGCATGTTCCACAAGCAAACCTTTCTTCCTCTTTCTTTACACTTGCCTGAGCGAGGTGTTCACTGGTGAAACTTGTCCATATTTCTTTAAAAAACTAAAAAAGAGAGAGAAAATTCACCTCCCCACAAAAATATATAAAGTTCAATGGTAGAGAGAAACCAGATAGGACAAAGAAAAAAAAAATCAAAGATAACAAGAAGAAAAGAGGAGCAAGTGGTGTTCCTTACATTTCTACCTCAACATTTGAATTGGCAGTCACATATGGAATTCAAAATGATTGAAGAATGACTCCATACATATCTGAAACCACAGCCCTTTCCTGGGAATTCAGTCCTCCATTTGCAGAAGTACCTTTGTCCTGGCAACCGGAGGACGCTGATTGCCTTTCTCAGAATCCAAGATTGCGATCATAAAAGTAGATCAAAGATAATCATCTAATCCCCAAATAAAAGATAGTTAGCCCAATGCAACAGCACAGGGCCCAGCAGGATCTGGCAGGTTTATTGCTTTTTCTTTTCTCCTTTGCCAAAGAGAAATATAATTCACATTCATATAAATGAAGTTTGTGAGTGAAACTTGACAGAGTGTTTGGATGGGCTTCTGGGGTCACAAGTACCAGCTTGGATGCAATAGAGAAAAAATCCAAATATACGCATGAAAAAACCTTAACACATTGATTTGGACTGTGAGGGATTACAGAATATTGGAAGTTCATAATGGCTCCTTTGGGAGGAAAAATTCAAAGAAACGACAGAATAGCTTTGTTTAGTTTAAAACTGCTGATTATGTTTAGAATGGAGCCAGAGACTGCTGAAATGCTTTTATTTCTGCAGTACTTAGGGAATTTTTTTAATGGACTATTCTTCCTGTTATCTCAAAGGTCAATTCCAATAGGATGTTCAGTTATCATAACCAACAGCAATTTTCCACATCTGCATTAAAGATATATATATATATCTATAGTTTATCTGTGCTGTTATGCTGATTCTCAAGTCACTTTATGTCAAAAGTATACCAAAAATTCAGCCACCACCACCCCCAGGACATAAACAGCCTCTTAAGGAAGTGTACTTGCTTATGAACTGACCTGAACTAGCTTATGAACTGTGTGAATTTCACAGACCATTATGTCAAGGCCATCTTCACCGGAGGGTGCAAGTAGAAAGAATCTGGAATGGCCAAATTCATGTCTTTGTCAAATGCCAGAGTGACCATTGTGAAGGATTGCAGGGACTGAGAATAGTATTCTTAGTTCTTCTTCGTTAGGCCGTCCTATACTTTTAAAAATTAGGTAAGCCAGAAGGACAGAGTATAGCAGTCCTGCAGATAATTAGGAAATCTGTTAAAGTAGTATGGAAAAATGGGTCACAGAAACAACAATAGCAAAAAAGAAAGAAAGAACAGAAAATAAGCCATTTTAGAAAATTCACTGCAATTTCGCCTCCCCAAGGCACATCCTTACAGATCCCCCTTCAATGCATAAAGGGTCAAAAATTTCCAGTATGTGAGCAGGATTCAGAGGCAGCAGGAGAGATTTAAAAAAAAACAGGCATTCTTCATCAAGTTCTTCAATGGGCTGATTTTTTTAAGGATATTATTTGGATTAAACTGAAACCTAATAAAACAGCACAGCACAGTCATTTTTCTCTGAATCTCACATTCTATCAAGCCCTTTTGTGCTATCTTTCCTTGATGTTAACAGTTAGGAAAGGGTAATATTTCAGTATTCCTCATAGGCAAATATCTATTCCCTGGAACAATCTGAAAGCAACCCCCCTTTTTTTCCTCCCCCTCCCAGCTGCCTTCCTTGCCTCCACTCAGTTCTTAAATGGCTTTTCTCTAGCTTTACATCCTTCCTCTAATCAGCAGGTGTGCCACTGACTTCCGTTCCGAATCATTGCGATATCAACAAACCCATGGAAGTAGAAATGCTGGAGGCAGCCTGAGAAACTGGCAGAGCGATCGTCTCTTATTGAAGCCCCACTGTCCTCTGAATATTCAGATCTCCTCCATCTGCTAGAGCAATTCAGCTAGGAAATCTACAGCTGTATCTAAATTGCTCAGGAAGATGCAAGCTTCAGCCCTGAAAATTGCCACATCCTGTTTTCTCATTGAATGAGGATAGTTGCTTCTGATTTATCATTCAGCTGCATCGATAACCAGGTGACAAAATACATACACAACTCAAAATACTTAAAGGGATCCTCAGTGCATTTGTTCTGAACTTCACAATCCAACAATGGCATCAATCAACAAGCTCTTTATTGCACTGATTAAGAATCGGTCCGCTAAATTCAGTAATACTCCTGCAGAATGAATGAATGGAACTCGGAGTATAACCAGCTATCAGTTCAAACCACACCTGCAGACTTATCTAAAGCACTGTGTTGCAGAAATCAACTTAGTGGATCGTTTAGCATGCAGTAAACCTAAACATAAAATTAATAGAACCTTTGTTTTGTTTTGTTTTGAATATGTAAAATCTTACTAGTCTCCTTTTATGGCTCTCTTTTTTTTTAAAAAAAAATCAACATTCAGAAAAAGAAGGCAGAAGAAATTAAAAAGTTTAATGGCAAACATTTTAATGTTACCTTTGTGCTTTCTTTTGGTTGTCCACTGAAATCAACATAAACTTTGGTTGCGGCACTGCACTGAACTGTGACACTCCAAAGCTTCTTTTTTTTATTGAAATTTTTATAAAGTTTTTATAACACTCCACAGCTTCTTAAGCAAGACGTGGTTGCATTCTCAAGCCAGTCTTGCTGACAAGGAAAGATTTCACAACCCAGAGACGAGATCCACCATTTATTCTACTGAACAGAGCTCTTGATGATCTGGAAAAGGGCCATCTTCTCTCTACCCAGGAGATCAATGTCTTAAGACAGACATGGCTGGCTGAGGAATTCTGGGAGTTGAAGTCCACAAGTCATAAAGTGACTAAGGTTGGGGACCTCTGTCTTAAGATATTATCCTCATGCTAACACCAAAATAGTTTTCACCAAGTTTGCTGCTAAAGCTGGACTAGTTTTCTGAACCCTTTCCCCAAGTTCTTTAGTTAACTCACCACTTATTTTTAAGCTATTCCAGCTAGAGCAGCAATTCCAGAACAGCACCTTTAAGTGTCAAGAAACACCAAATTATGAATAGGAGCTGAAAATTGATCTTCGCCAAGCTTTCCACCCAAATCATCTTCATAAGCCACTGCAGAAAACTTTCCCTAAGTCTCACTTTTCCTGAATTGTTGGGTACCTCTATGATTAAGTTGTAACTAATTATCATAATGAACAGAAAGCAATAGCAACATCTATGATTCTGCTTACAATGATCTGGAATTTTCAACAACTCAACAGTCTGACTCTTGTGTAGCTGTTCAAAATTTCTAAGACCTCTCTCTCTCTCTCTCTCTCTCTCTCTCTCTCTCTCTCTCTCTCTCTTATATATATATATATATATATATATATATATATATATATATATATATATATATATGTTTTCGTAGATTTTCATGGGTATAGGTATGCAGGTCTTGGTGTATTTGGGTCTTTTCCCAGGTAAGATTGAGAGTATCTTGGTGACGTTTCAACGAGGTCCCACTCGTCAACTTCAGGCTGGGGTCTTCGACTTCGTGCTTGTGCGAGCAAAGTTTGATCAGAGCTGCCCTCTCTCTATAAATATTGGTGTGTGTGTGTGGAGTGCTGGCTTAGTTGCTGTAGGTGGATTGGTTGGCTGTGTTGGAGTTATTGTTTGTGGATTGGTTGACTGTTTCATAACATCCTGAGTAGTTGTCATATATATATATATACACACACACTTTTGAAAACTGCTTCGGAAGGATTAGTATCCTAAAAGTGGCATACAAATAATTGCAATAAATAAAGTATAAAACTATAACAAAACAGAACTATGATAACTAAGAGAGTACAGTTCTCCTATATTACTCCAGGGATAGCATAGAGTAGAGTTTAATGTAATGGCCAAGGAAAAATCAGTTCCTATTCATATAAACCTTACTGGCTAACTTTTGGCTAGGCAGCTCTCTCAGTCCAACCTACCTCACAGGAGAGGACACGGGCTTAAGGACACTAGAACTGCTGCCAGAAATGGTCTACACTCCAGTGGTTCAAGCTCGGCTCTGTGAGACAGAGTGACCTCCTGTCACTTGACCTCTAGCTCTTGCTCACCCAGCAGTTTGAAAGCATGCAATATTGTGAGTAGATAAATGGGTATCACTTTGGTGGGGAAAAAAACTAGCTGCATTTGTGTATGTGGAGAGAGTGGAAGCCAGCGCTGCACCTGGCCAGATGCGAGGCAGCGCAACATGAGGCAAGGTGAGGCGAGACAAGACTGGCAGACAAGCCTGAAAGATCCAGCAACCTGTTAGTCAACTGGTATAAACTAGTTCGCCCCCTGCAGTGCACCAAGGATAGGCACCGAACAAGAATGAACTAGCAATTTAGGCTGTCAGGACTGCATTGTGTCTAGGATTTATGGATTTCTGTGACATTCTATGCCACCATCAGTCCCCAACCTTTCCAGTTCTGCAGACTAGCAGCAGCAGCAGTGGTGGCAGGGGGAGTGGATGATTTTGCACGGGTGCCTGCTGCCTGAACAAATGGAGCTTTTCATACTCGTCCGCCCCTTGGACAGCTCAGTTCCCAACGGAGTGCAAACTGATACCTGGCCATGGACCTCTGTCATATGCTAAAGAAATAACCTCACAGGACTCTTGTGGAGATATATCATGGATATACCACTTTGAACTCCTGGGAGAATAAATGCAACGTAGAATCAAACAAACAAAACTATAAATGTAATTGTGAAAGTTGGGAGAAAAAAAGTACTTCAAATACATACTATCTGAAACAGCAGAGATTATTATTCACCATAGGGCCAAATCCAGGGCTGGTACAGTATTAGCCTCTGTCATTCTTGAGGAGTTGCCAAGTCTCCACTTCTGCAGAGCTGAATTCTCTGATACAGGAAGCTTCTTGCTCATAGATTATGTCTGAGTTTATGTTCATTGAAACAGTCACTTCTCTTTCTAACAAGCAATTATCACTGCCTGCTTCAAGCCCATCTTTATTATTATTATTATGCAAACTAGTGATAAAAAGTACAACAGCATTGAAGAATCAGTACATATAGAGAATAAGCAGAACAATACAAATAGTACTTAACTTAAGGCCATTAGTTTAACAACTATTTGAAATTATAAGTGTTGACAAAAAGTGACTTAGGGCCGATCCTTACACTTACGCCTGTCACAGCACCCCTTGTGGTCATGTGATCAAAATTTGGGTGCTTGGCAACTGGCATGTATTTGCGACAGTTGCAGGGCTTCAGATAAGGGCTTCAGGCAAGCAAATTCAATGTGATTCACTTAATGACCGTGGGGAAAAAAAGATTGTAAAATTGGACATGAGACACTTAATGGCCACATCACACAATGATGGAAGTTTCCAGTTCCAATTGTGGTCATAAGTCAAGGACAAAAAAAAATCTCTTGGAAATTACAGGTAATCCTCAACCTACAACTGTTCGTTTAATGTCTGTTTGAAGTTACAACAGCACTGAAAAAAGTTATATTTTTCACATGCCCATTGTGGCATCCCCATGGCCATTCAGACACTTGGCAACTGACTCACATTTATGATGGTTGCAGTGTCCTGGGGTCATGTGATCACCTTTTGCAACCTGCTGACAAAGAAAGTCAGTGGGGAAGCCAGATTCATTTAACAACTGTGTTTACTAACTTAACAATTGCAGTGATTCACTTAACAGCTGTGGCAAGTGGTTGTAAGATGGGGCAAAACTCACTTAACACATGTCTTGCTGAACAACAGATATTTTGGATTCATTGAGGCCATAAGTTGAAGATTACCTGTACATTATAAAGAGAACATCTCCAAAAACTGTATTTCCATTGCTTGAAATTATTCCTCTATGTCTCTTTGTCAAAATTCTCACCATTCAAATATGGACCAACAAACCAGATCATATTGCTGCAAACCATGTGCAGATCTAGCTTTCCATTGCCGGGGACGATTTTTAGCCCACCTTGTAATTTTTGAATCTTGAATTCTTGAATCTTGATAGATTCCAAATACTTGAAATACAGCTTGGTCAAGGTTTATGTGCATCTTAATACACAATGAGTGTTCCAGAATTTGGCAGAGTTGGGCAACCCACAGGAGAAATATATGAAAGCTATAATGTTTGCTTCAAAACAGGCCTGCTACCATTAAAAATCAATTAATTAGATTAAATCCCCAAAACTATCATTCCTATCAAATCCAAAGGGTCACATCTCTGCAGCCCTCTGCCCTCCCTTGCAAATGTTAAGTATGGACCTTGGCAACCAAAATTTTCCCAGCCTTATAATCATTCTAAAGCCTCCATGTGACCCAAAATGTATGGTATCCCAAAGCGAATATCTGTTTAAGTATGCATGAGAATGGGACTTTAGAGATTTGAAATGACGCTACCACCTTTCCCATATACAAACTGCTGGATCTGAAGTTCCAAAAATATTGAGCCTTTCTCCCTTTTTTCCTATTGAGACACTAAGTGTGTAAAGACAGCAGAGAGGGATTCTTCTTTTTTCCCCTCTGCTTTCCTCTTTAGCCTGCTTCCTGCAGGGAAAAGAAGGTGCTGTTCCCTTCCACCTTTTCTCACCACACACTTCAGAATAAAGGCTTTCTATCATGAATGTAACTTTTTAAATTAGTCTTACTTCTCCAGTTCCCATTAATGGACTTGGATCCAGTCCCACAAAGATGCTTTGCTAAATACAGACTCTGGTGAATGAACTAAAGGTCCATCCCAAGCTATATATATTCCCCTTACAAAAAAATAAAAATAAACAAAACTTGCAAATAGAAAGTTAGCAAAACTGGAGCAAAAGATCTCATCCAGCGCTTCCAGAAGTACTGGTTTCATACCTTGTTTCACCATTACATATTTTTTGTGTGTATGAGATGGGGACAAGAGATCCAGTTTATTCTATTTGATGTCCCGTACGATGCATCCATGTCTCCGAGGGGTCATTTCTAAAACAAGCAAGCTCAGAGAGCACTAAGGATCCCTCATTTCAACCCTGAGCTACAAATATTCTCTGTTATTGTTATCCATATTAGTTATTAAATGCATACACCATTCATTCTAGGCTTGTAGAAATGTTTGATAGTTACAACAGGGATGGAGATCAAGTGATGTTGAGATGTTGAACTATTGTTGTGTAGGCATTCTTCTCCATTCCTGATTTGTTATCTTCATATGGAAGGGGATGGTAGGCTCCATTTAGATTCCTAGGACAATAGGATGACCAATGCAGATGGTTGCCAAGATCTAAAACAGCATTCCTAACTCAGTCTGCCACATGTTTAAGCTGCCTAATAAAGAAAGCAAAAGTGTGGCACATAAATTGCAGCTGCCCAATTTACTACTGAAGGCCTTCTCAAATGTCTCTCTAACAAAAGAATTGTATAGTCAGATTCTTTCCTGTCCCTATTATCTGTGACTCACTGGAGCTTTTCTTCAAATGATTAGAGAAATACAACAGGCCCACAAATATTCTATTCCATCATCAAAACACAGGAGAACAATTTATGATCTTTCATTGAGCTATCATTCCTCCACCGAGGGCAGTGCTAGGTAGGTGAAGAACAGAAGCATCAATGTATAAATAAATAAACTCAAGCAATACTTGAGTAAAATACAAAAGAAGACTTTAAAACACAGCAACTTTAAAACACTAATGGCAGCGGGATGCCAATGTAAAGCAAGCCAGAAGCCTGGCGAAATAAGAATGTTCTATTTATTAGAGAAGAAAAGTTTAAGCAAAACTCCTGGCAACTTAATAGACATGTCCATGGAATTTTCTTGGCAACAGTGTCTAGATAGCTCACCATTGTGTTCCTCCAGGATGCCTTTTTGACTTCATGATCTAGTTTATAACCCTAGTACATTCTAGTAGTTTTCTATCGAAGTATTAGTCAGCATGATCCCTGTTTAGCTTTTCAAAAATCAGCCCTTGAACACTCTGGTGTTACGCTAGGGCAATGATGGCGAACCTTTTAGAGACCGAATGCCCAAATCCACTTATGTATCATTGGGTGCTGGCTGGGTGTGGCCCATTGGGTGGGTGTGGTCAACTGGGTGGGTGTGGCCAACTGGCTGGGCGTGGCCCATTGGGTGAGCATGGCTGCGGTGGTAACCGCAAACTGGGTGGGACTAAAAAGTTCAATCAATCAATTCCAACTTTGTGAGATCTTTTTTTTTCCTGCGAGAAGTTGAAATTGATTGGTTGAACTTTTTTTTTTTTTTGCACATGGCGGCGGAGGTCTAAAGCGAAAAGATTTTATAAAACCCAGCTGAAGGCCTAGGACTGGGGCGGCAGCGCACGTGCCCACAGAGAGGGCTCTGCGTGCCACCTGTGGCACGCGTGCCATAGGTTCGCCACCACGGCACTAGGGAGTCCCTGCCTTGGCTTCCAATAAACTAGGTTTAATAAGGCAAAATGCAAGAGCAAGTTTTCCAATAACAACAGTAAAAAGATGGGGAGGCTGGTATGTTACAATATTTGTCAAATATTAAGTTCTCAAAATATTAGAGACCTTTTGCGCTTTACATTTTGCAATAAAATGACATAACCCAATTTACTTGAAACTAAACTCAAGATATTCCATTAGCAGATTCTAACCAATGTCATGATAACTGTTCAACTAGGGAATATACTAATTATGCAAATTAATAAAACGGAATCACAGGTCACATCCACAATAGTTGTTTTGTTAGGTTTCTATCCAAGAACCACCCAAAAATTATACTGCTCTAAATCTCACTCCCCCCATTATTCCTCCTTAAAGTGCATACAGGACATGGCTGTGCTATCCTACTGTTCACAGAGTTTAAAATGCAATTTTCTCTGGGCTGTGATTTGTGACTCCCTCAGCTGAAATTCCAACCCCATCCAATGTTGTCCCATCCCTGTAGTTATACTGCTGTTATATTTATATATCATGTGTCTCACAAATGAAACTCTTTTCCTTTAAATGGAATGAGCAAAAGTCAGCATTCTCTATCGATCACATAGCTGACCAAATATTGTAGATGGAAGACTCCAAAAATGGTATTATTTGAAGTTGAGGAGATTATGGAAGCACATCGTTTTCAAAACTGCTAGGTGAGCATCATACTTACATGTATACTTTAAAGCAGTATTTCTCAACAATAGCAACTTTAAGATGCGTAGACTTCAATTCCCAGAACTCCCAAGCCAGCATGGTGGCTGGAGAATTCTGGCAGCTGATGCCCAGATATCTTAAAGCTGCCAGTGCTGAGAAATACTGCTTTAAAGAATCGTAGACATAGCCTTTGTGGTGGCAAGTGCTCACACTCTGAGGTGCCATAGCATGAGCTAGTTAAAGGCAACCAGGCTCTGTTCTTGAGGGCAGTGTTACTGTTATTCTCTTGCTTTGAAACAAAACTTTATTTATGAGGAAAGCTAACCCATGATCTCTTTCATATTTTTAATACTGTACTGTTGAGAATAGTCTTAGCAGCTATAGTTAAAGGAATTTACACAATTACTAGCATCCAGGGGTAAGCAGCATCCTGAGCCGGCTCAGGAATTCTGGGAGCTGAAGTCCACAAGTCATAAAAGAGCCAAGGTTGCCTTGTAATGTCTTTATTCTCAACGTGTCCAATTTATTTCATTATTTTCATTTTTCTTATGAACACATGGCTTCTTTATTTTTGTTCACTGTTTTACTTACCTGGCTAATAGCAAAATGATTAGATCCACAAAACTTGCTCCTCAGGTTATTTTATTACTTATTGCTATTTTCCCCTATTACATGCTTTGTCTTAGAGTGGTTACTTTTAATAAACAAGCAATTACTGGAAATGGCTTTTATATCCGAAATAATCCTTTGGGTCCTGTAATATTTTTTTTTATTTTTTGCAGCCTTCTGCCATCATCTCCCTTTCTCCACAGGTGAGGACCAGGATAATGGGAAACAAGAGCCCATCGTTATCAAGAAAATTATGAATCAATTGATCAATTGCCTGAATCAATTGTACTGTTTTGACATTCTGCATTAATCAGTAACTAATTGCCCATTTTAAAATGCTTTTAACAATGTATTTAGGAAATCAATAATGCAGTAAACCGCTTTTGAAGGAGAAGGAGGAAAAAAAACATGAGCATTGAGGGAGAGGAACACCCAGATGCTAAGTATATTTTGCTGCGCAGCTGTACTCTTTGGCAACCTTCCTAACAAATCCATCCGTTTGCAGCAAATCAATAATTTGCATAGAATGTCAGGAACTGAATTCCAGTAGCAGGGATTCACCTTGGCTCCTTTCTTACAGTTTAAAAAACATCCACTGAAGGCATCGCAAAAAACAACGAGGCTTCTATTCATATTTTTTTACATGTTATGAAAGCTAAAAAATGAACAGTGTTCAGCTGGTGGTCTTTTCTTTTTTCTTTTTCTTTACGATGGACTATTTCAGCAGCAAGTCACTCCCACTTTTCTAAAGCTGTCCCCATTTTTTTGTCCCTGAAATGTTGAAAAATGTTTTAACAAAAATAATTCTGCATATTTGAGGATGTAGGATTGACTTTTTAACAGCAAATTGAATGTGATTGTGTTAATTTCCAAAGGAAGAAATTGACTTTTCTATCAGAGACAAAAATGTCACATGAACAGTTAACTTTACAAATTCTTTTTGAGTGTTCTGTATTTGGCTGGAATTACTTCGATAGAAATTTGCTGTTTGCTTGATCAAAATAACCCAGGAATTTTTCTAAAGAAGAGCATTCTCTATGGTACACACTAAGGGTACACTAAGTTGCAACGTGACAGTTCTATGGAAACTAGAAAGAGTACAAGTACACTATGAAGTTCTTGCCATTCTCCAATTCACATTATTGGAGTTATTCATGGGATGATGCTGATGGATCATTCTCTAAAGTATATTTATATATAATTGCTAAGGCTTGTATAACCCTTTTAAATACTGACAATGTTCATTCTTCCTCAAAGGGATAAGTATTATTTTATACTTCTATGTGGCAACCACTTTTCATCATGTTGTTTGCATGTTTATTCCTCTTATTATAGAAGTCCTTCCCATAATAAAATGAATATGGGGTTGGATTATCAAAAACTGCCCTGTAGGACAATTTTAGTGGAAGGGTAATTAAAAACAAAATACCAGGAGCTGTACATACTTATTCAATTGCTTCCTTAAAGCCATGGTGGAGCAGTGGTTAGAATGCAGTATTGCAGGCTAATTCTACTGACTGCCAGCAGTTTGATTCTGACCAGCTCAAGATTGACTCAGCCTTCTATCCTTCCAAGGTTGGTAATATGAGGATCCAGATTTTGGGGGGAAATATGCTGATTCTGTAAACTGCTTAGTGAGGGCTCTAAAGCACTATAAAGTGATATATAAGTCTAAGTGCTATTGCTATTCCTATTTTCTCATCACATTTCAAAATTAACACTGAGTGAAGAGGGAATTTTGTATTAGCCTCATTTTCCACTCAAGAAGAAAAGTTCTTCAATGCAGGTATTAACTTATGGCCAACTTAAATTCATAACTTCCGGGCCTTCTTCACAAAGAAAATCTGTGCTGTAGTTCAAGGTGGGCAATTCATACGTCACCTAAGGTCCCCATTCTTAGAGGCTTCCTAATCCTTTTCTAATGCTGAGCCCCTTGGAAAAAATTGAAATGAAAATGTTCAGTTCTTTCTGTTCCAATGTATCAGCATAACATCAGATGGCCTCCTGCAGTCGAGTCTCTTTCCGGTCACCAGTACTGCCCCCACCCCACAAAGCTTAACAGATAGCTTAACAGATGAAGGACAATTGTGCAAGAATTCTCAGGGACTTCCAGAAACATTTAGATTCCAAGGTTATTATGTGCTTGAAAAAGATAAGATAAAAACTCCAGGAGTCATATGCCCTCTAATGCATTGTGTACCATGAAAAAGGCACTTCAAGGTTTATATAAACCAGGATTGAGAAGTATTAGATGTGGTAATTATTCATTGAAACCTCCCTTTCACAACCTGTAATTCATTCTATCTAGTTATATGAGGTAGATGGAGCTATGCAATATAATGTAATGAGATCAGGAAATCAGGGCTGACATTAAGTCATGGCTAGGCTTGCAAATCATTCTACCTTTATGCAAGTGTTCCACAGTTGTATGCCAATACTGGATGTTACACTCATGTTACAGGAGAGTCACCTACAGTTCTATGTAGGGTATCATATATGTAGAGGATATACATTCCTGAAAGCTCACAGACAACTAAATTTGGGATAAATATTTGCAGCTGAGAGATCATTTGTGTATTCAGAGTTGTGCTTGTGTATAGAATTTGTGCATATGCTAGGAGACAGACCAACCTCCCCCCCCCATCAAAAGTGTGATTCGCTGAAAAAGAATAATTAAGAATGAACAGCTGCATACAGTATTTGTGAAATTTATTTGTTCTTGGGGGAATTAATCATTTCAATTAACACCAAATCAGTCTATGAAGATGTATTAAGAATAGGGCTGTTGGAAACCAAAACTAATTTTCTAAACTGAGAATGTTGGCAGATAGTCTGTAACCCCCAGAAACTACCCTTTCAAAGCAATCAAAGAAACATTTTAGACAAAGGACTCAACCATATTTAATACAGAAAAATTTGTGTCAGCTGGCTGTTTCCTAAAAAGGATGAGATATTCTCATATAAAAGAGCCAATTAAAGAACTATCAAATAAAAAATATAAGTTGAGCTTAATTAAAATAATTATTAACTCAAC
This sequence comes from Crotalus tigris, assembly GCF_016545835.1. Taxonomy (NCBI): domain Eukaryota; kingdom Metazoa; phylum Chordata; class Lepidosauria; order Squamata; family Viperidae; genus Crotalus; species Crotalus tigris. The sequence continues at coordinate 66,441 of NW_024097000.1, read as the reverse complement.
CCCAATAGATTACCCAAGCACTTTTATTTGAATGACAAAATGGCATTTGCCTCTGTATACCTCTCAGCCTTCTCTTTCTTGATAGCTATCCTTTCTTGATAGCAAAAGAAAAACAGCTTATAAAACAGAGGAGTCTAAAAAGTAGGATGCAAGAGCATGCCAAAAATTTGACATGTTGTAGTTTCAACGAATGAATGGTTATATTTCTATGCAAGAAATATTGATTGGGCAATTACAGAGTGTGTTTCCCAAATTGTTCTTGCTTCCTATTTTTGCATGTGTCGCAACAAAATTTTCATCCATTCTGTTTATGAAGAATATCTAGACAGGAAGAGAATCTAGAATTCTTTTGTATCATTAAAAGAGATATGGTATTACTAGGCTACCAAGTGGCTATAAGACAATTGAGATGTTTAACTCTTAATACATGTCAGTATTCTTACAATGGCTCAGAAAATACATTCTCATGTTTGAGTAAGTTTTTTTTATCTCTTTTTACATTTCTGACTCTATTTTGTGCAATTGACTCTTACAAATTTTTAAAGAAGTTTTTAAGAAGAGACTGGACAGCCATTTGTCTGAAATGGTGTAGGGTTCCTGCCTGAGCAGGGGGTTGGACTCGATGACCTCCAAGGTCCCTTCCAACTTTATTATTATTATTAAATGGGACTTAGAACAACGTTATGCAGTGCTTCAGTGATAGCACAGGGCTAGTCTTGATTGAGCTTGGAAGCTGAATAAGGTTGTTAACCTTGGAAATCTAGCAATATAAAGCTGTAGACAAGATTGAGAAATTAGAGGGGGGAATCTCCCTAAAAGACAATAGCAAATTAATTCCACATGCCTGCCTAGAAAACTACATGATATGGCCATATAGCCATCAGGAGTCATGTTCAACCTGAATGAAATTGTACCTTTTTAATGAAGTATCAATCTGTGACCTTAAAAATGACAAATCACTGACCTTAACAGTGGCAAGCAGCTTCACACTGACAATCATGATTTGAGGAAAGCCATCCACATTAAAGTCTCACAAGCACAACTCAATTAGAGTTTTGGATAGATTCTCTTTTATTGCTGTGAGTTCATTAATTGAGCAAGTGCCTTTCACAGGAACCAGACAGATGTGCACTTCCTAGAGGCAGTAAAAAGGCTCCAAAAAGGGAATGATCCCTAGTGAGTTTCATAAATATTTAACTTCTCACCTAAAAAGAGATGTTTGCAGAGAAAAGAAGGTGAACAAATTACTGTCGCACTCTTAGGAAAATACTAATAGATCACAGACACCCTTGAAAAAGATGTGTGATTTTATTCTTCTCTGTGTTAATTGAAAGTATTTGCTACTGTAAGGGCTCAGTTTAAACTCATTCCATAATAGATTCCAAAAAGCCTGTTATGCAAATGCTCCCTTTACTTGATTATTTGCGAAGGCCATTAATGGATCACTTATTGTTTAAAGCACCAGGCAGCGGTTTACGAGCTATTCTAGCTTGCAATGAAAGAAAGTGTGCCAAAAATCAATTTTGAACATAATGGGGGAGAAGGATGATTTAGATTTATTTATGACTGAGTAGTTTTGTATTGGATCTATTGTTTCTCCATAGCTCTGCCTATACATACCGTAGATAAATAAGCTCATTGTTAAAGCTTTAGGAGACAGTAATGACCTTGAACTGATTGATAATTCTAGTTTAAGACCTTTAAAAGAAAATTGCCATCACGATGGTCTGGGTCACACTCCAAGGTTTACCCAAGTCATTGCCTCTGCTTACAATACCATCATCTATTTCCACCCATCTACAGTTACAAGATTATCATAGGACACCCCAGTTCAAATTTGTAAGAAGTTTATCAAACTGAATTCTGGCATCTGCAAAGATTTTGCTTCCGTGTATCTTGTATATCTTAGTAAGAAATAAAAACCTGCAAAATATTACATTTGAAAAGAACAATACAATAATTGCACACTGAATGGCAAACAGAATGCCTAATCTGCTTCAAAACAGCAATACAAAACTTGGGTGCTTTGAAGCCAAAGAGAAAATGGTGTGATTCTTGCTCAGAAAGTCAGGCATCCCCAACCCCCAAGCTGAGGCCCAATATCAGGCCACAGCCCGTTCAGAACTGGGCTGTGGAAACAGCAGGCAACTGCACATGTGCACACAGCTCCACTAGCATGAGCAGCTTGCACAAATGGAGTTGTGTATGTGCTTGCCCACCACTCACATAAAACCAGTGGTGGGATTCAGCCACTTCGCACTAATTCAGCAGAACCGGTAGCTAATTTTTTGTTGCCCAGGCCCAGAATGGACTTCCGGAAGCAGCAACCACACAGAGAACCGGTTGTTCACATATTTGAATCCCACCACTGCATAAAATCACCCCATCTCCCCCACCTCCACTGGTCTGGAAAGCAAAAGTTGGGGATCACTGCATTAGGGAGCTGAATATTTCAGTTACTGCTGTAAACCAGTTTAGCGCCAAACAATAGGAAAGTTTGGCAGTTGACAATTTATAAACTGTAGATTGAACACACAATCCTCCAGTATTGTTGCAAGTAGAATGAGCACCAATAAAACAAACATTGATTTTCTATCCTTTTATAATTCAACTCTGTGCATGTACAATATTGATTCAATCTATACAAGCTGATAAAAGCTCAGAATTCTTTCCAGTTCTTCTCCAACACTCAATCTTCCAGCTAGAACAAACCATTATTTTCCTTTTAGCTGTCTGCCAGAAGCCGAAGAGAAGCAACAGATATTAAACTTGTCTTACGATCACCACCACACCAACAACACCGAACTCCTGGAGATTCCATTTGGGCACTGTGAAATCTAAAACAAGATCTCTTGTGAATGTGTTTTATTAGTTATGGATGAATCATATTACATTTTTATTTGAGCATAGGCAGACTCCCATTTTAATCAATACAGCCAGGTTCTGGCTGGAAGAACTTGGAGCAGAAACATGCTTATGAACATTTAGCTTTTATCATAAGGCAGCTAGTTTAGATTATTTCTGCACTCCATTGAAAACAGTGACAAATCTGAGGGATTCTCAACTTGATTTCCTTTGAAAATAAATTTCTGGAAGCCTATTATCATTTTTTAAAGATCTGCAAATAAATATACGTTGGGGTTATACAGAGACGCATATCTTGGGCACTCCAATCCTGTTGTTTAGGAAGCTGCTAGCAGACCAAGTTTAAAATACAATCTGCTAGGTCTGTCAAACTAGTATTAACTAGTTGAATTAATGTATTCTCTTTCCTAACTTGAAGGGTTGGAGAGCCTTCCATGGCTGAGTGGGGAAAGCTAGGAGTTGAAGTCCACAGGTTTTAAAGTTGTCAAGGCTGGAGACCCCTGCCTTAAAATGCATATGTTACGCTCATTTCACATTTAACCAAATCAGACCAAATTTCCTATTCAAGGCCAACGCTGAGTAGTTCCCTGGCCTATGCAGCAGGTAATCCTCGGCTTAACGACCACAATTGAGCCCAACATTTCTGTGGTTATGTAAAACATTTGTTAAGTGAGTTTTGCCCTATTTTACAACTTTTCTTGCCACAGCTGTTAAGTGAATTGTTAAAGTTGTTAAGTTAGTAACACGCTTATTAAGTGAAATCTGCATTTCTCATTGACTTTGCTTGTCAGAAAATCATAAAAGGTTATCACGGGACCCCATGACACTGCAACCGTCATAAATATGAGTCAGTTGCCAAGCGACTGAATTTTGATTACGTGATCATGACTGTGATGGTCGTAAGTGTGAAAAATGGACACAAGTCACTTTTTGCAATCCCATTGTAACTTCAAATTGTCACTACCTGTATCACTAAATCTTACCTGGATGCCAATGCCATCTTTTCTTCCAAAAATAAAGATTGGGCCATCATCAATTTGGCCCAGAAGCGCCATGTACCCTTGTGCTGGCACCATTCCTATTTGTTACCAAGTATGTTTCTTCACCATAAATTAAGAAATATAGTATGTTATTATCTCCTCCCTTGGTTTTTGAATGCTTCACAATGAGAATTTTTAAGAGCTTGAAATCTATTGCCACTAGAGGATTATTTTCATGATGAATGCCTGGATTTTTTTTAAAAAAAATATCTCTTTGGTATTATGTGGTTTAAAAGCTAAGTAAGCTCCATAGTTCCATTTAGTAATTCTGCGGTCAGCTTGATGGCTTTAATACAGCAGCCAAGGTGGCAGGAAAAGAAAGCAATAAGATTTATTGAAAACCTTCCATTGAAATATAATTGTACCATAAATAAATTTCCTAATTCCCTATAGGCCAATTCATCTTTTTTTTTCTTTTCCCTGAAGCCATATTAGAAGTTTTTTGTTGTTGCTGTCATTGTTCAAATGATAGAAATGAAGAGTAAATAAAAAGTTATAAAAATAAACAGATGCCTTGTGCAGAGTGGAAAGTGAAGAACAGAACAGCAGTCATTCGGTTTTCCTTGCTCTGGGTGTCCTAGATGCAAACAGTCTGTTCTACATGGAGATAACCACAGCTTTATAATGACTTTAAAAATTAAATGCAGAACCTCACAAGCGACTCTCTTTTCTTTGTGTTGGGGTGGGGGAAGGGGGGTATGTGTGTGTATGCATGTGTGTAAACTCTGGGGGATGTGAAACAGGGAGACATCTACCGGTATTAGTTCTTTTGCTACAAAGTATTTCTCTTCATGGTCAAAGAGTTGACCATCCATCCTTTACCATGAATTACACTAATCTTTAATTTGAGAGCAGTTCATGGTATGGAAGGATTAACAAACTTTTATGCATTTTTTTTAAAGTCTTCCCAGCTGTCTCTACATGGACTGGATGGTTACCCTAAATTAGGGGTGGGCAATCTTGGTTCTTTTATGATTCATGGACTTCAACTCCCAGACTTCCTGAGCCAGCCATGAAGTTCACGAGTCATAAAAGCGCCAAGGTTGCCTACCCCTGCCCTAAATGGTACCCAGTCCTATTTTTATTTGATATGATCATTGTTAGCGTGATCTTTCAAAGGGGCCAAGCTTCTTCATCATCAGGAAGAAGCTTCCCATCAACTGAACACAACCAGTCTGGACTAAATCCTTATGTTAACTTGAACTGATAACTATTACAAATGTGTGATTGTGAAGATTGATATTATTGACTTTAGTCCTCTCCAGATCCAAATTTGGCACATCCTCTTCTGTCATTTCCCTTATATAGTAGCATGCTTGCTTGTCTTTTGCCAGCTTAATGTGGAGGGGATATTTACCTTCCATTCTCTAAGTTCTTGTCTTGAGAAGGTCTAGTTGCTAGCAATATTTCCAACAAGACAGCATGTGGTGCATTGTTGTTTCTCTGCAATGTTATCCTATAATAAAACGTCTATGGAGATTCTCAGTTATCCAGGTCATGGTTGTCCCAAAGGTGACTTTTCATGAGGCAACTGGACTTTCTTGTTTTTCTTTGAAAACGTTTCACTTCTCATCCAAGAAGCTTCTTCAGCTCTGACTGGATGGTGGGGAATGGGAAGATTTATATTCCTTGTAGACAGTTGGTCATTTGCATTCTTTCAGAGAGTTTTAGAAAAACAACAACACACAAATCAATATTTACAACTCGGTAGACAGATACATCAAATTCACACGTGACGATGTTAAGAAAAATAGTCTAGCCTTCCTGGATTGCGCTGTATACATTAAGACAGAAGCCTTAACATTGAAATTTACAGAAAACCCAGTCACACGGATTAATATTTACATTTTGATTCACAGCACCTACTGGAGCATAAAATGGGAGTTATTAGAACCCTACCCCACAGAGCTGAAGGCCTGCCTACCAGCAAAGAAGGAAAAGAAAAAGAAATAAAGCACATCAAGGAAACCCTCAGAACGTGTGGCTATCCCACGTGGGCCTTCATCAAATCTCAAAAAAGACCTAGCAGGAGCTCCTCCTTAACAGACGAAGAAAACAATAAACAAAGCAACATAGTCATTCCATACATTGCAGGAATATCGGAAAAGCTCAGGAGGATCTTCAAACAATACAACATATGTGCACACTTCAAACCTAAGAATACATTAAGGCAGAAGCTTGTCCACCCCAAGAATAAAACACCCAGACACAAACTGAGCAACGTGGTATATGCAACACAATGCAGTGAGCCATGTGCTCATCTGTACAAATGAAACAACAACTTCATAAACGCATGGCACAGAATAGGAGAACAAACCCATCAGGACAAGAGTCAGCGGTCCATCTGCATTTAAAAGACAAAGGCCATTCTTTCAAAGATAGCAAAGTCCACACTTTGGACAGAGAGGACCCTTGGTTTGAAAGAGGTGTCAAAGAGGCCATCTATTTCAAAATTGAACAGCCCTCTCTTAATAGAGGGGGAGGGATCCGATTTCATCTATCTCCAATCTACAACACAGACCTTTCAACAGGCTCCACACCTATTTGCACTACTCAGGTGACCCTGAAGACACAAATAAGCCTCCAGGGAACTTTAACAATTCACTAAAAGAATGCAAATGAACAGCTGTCTGCAGAAGTATAAATCTTTCCATTCCCCACCATCCAGTCAAGAAAGAAGAAACTTCTGAAGAGCTGAAGAAACTTCTTGGATGAGAAGCGAACCATCTTCAAAGAAAAACAAGAAAATCCCGTTGCCTCATGAAAAACCTATAATAAAACAAAAGGCTTATTTTTAAAGTGCTTGTTCAGAATAATATTTACATATATTCCTGTGGGGAAAGTTTATTCATTTATATGTTTGTTTGCTTATATGTTGCCTGATTCCCAATGACTCGGGGCAGTTCATAAGTAGAAATCAAGAAAAAAGTACTTTAATAAACAAAAATAAAGGAATAATTGATGGCCAAGATGACAAAACCAGACAAGAGCAAAAAAGAACAGATCCACACCATCCCAGCAGGCTGAGTGAACAGCCTTCTCTCCGAGTTCCTTTGAAACTCTGGAAGGACTGTGATTATGTGAAAGATACAAACTAATGAAATTAGTCAATGTATTTTCAGTCCTGAATTACAGAGATTTTCTGGAACAATGTTCCGCAACCTCTGCAACTTTAAGATGTGCGGACTTCAACACCCACAATTCCCCAGCCAGCACGATTAAAATTGTTGAGGTTGTGAACCACTGTCCTAGGTCACAATCTTAGAACTTCTTAATTTGGTCCAAGTAAGAGTTAGGTGCATCACTACAAACTAAAATCGTAAGACTACATCTGATTTACTTTCGCGATGTAATGCTTGCAAATTCATTGGAGAAGGCAATTATGCTAAGAATGGTTAGGGACTAAGAAGGGGCAAGCAAAGAACACACTGGCTTGATAACATCAAATCTGATACAAAGTTGAACATACAAGAATTGAAAGAAGCTGTGCTTGACAGGGTAGCATGCTCTCCAACCAAAAAGAGATGTGATGAAAGTTAGCCCAGAGAAGGAAATATTAAAAAGGGCAGAAAAATATATTTTTCCTCAAAAGGACTTTTTAAAACCAAACCTGGCCCCAAATCTATCTCTCTGCCCCAAGCAAGAGCTAGGCCCATACAAATGCAAATGTAAAACCATCAGAAAGTTGGAGCCAGAGCAATGAAGAAGACAAAAGAGAAGATCTGCATACCCCACCCAAACTCTAGGAATCAGCCCCATCACCTGGGAAGCAGGATATGATAATAAAATTAAACCACAAATATCAAGGCCTAGACAAACACTCAGAAACAGCCTCAAGGTTCATGCCACAGGAACAGGAAACTTCCAAACAAAAGGCTAGGGGGGGTATAAAACCTACTGCCCATGTGCTCAATCTCGCTCTCTCTTCTTCTCTCCTCTTTCTCTCCTCTCCTCCTCCCCTGAAGAACCATCTTTCTGCAATAAACTGTAACCTTCTTCCCAAAGCAGTCGCCATGTTTGCTCATTTATTCCCAGCTTGGATGAACCAGAATGAAGACTTTACTTCTAACAGATGAAATAGAGTAGGCATGGCCGGTGGTCTGCATCACATGCCCCCCCCCACTCCGCGTGCTGCCGGTGCCTCTGCACACGCCTTTGGGGCTGCCGGTGCTGGGCATGGCCAGAGCCAGGGCAGTAGGGGCCAATCCCTCGCCATCTCCAGGACATCCCCGTGGGGCCAAATATTGGCCATTCACAGGCCAGATGCAGCCCGTGGGCCTTGTGTTTGACATGTCTGTTCTAAGAAGTAATGTGACCAATAGTTCTGTGCTATAGAAGAAAAGAATCAGGAATGATAAGTATAGGAATACAATATTGTGCTTTTGTCCAATGCATTCTAACACATAGTGTATGTAATTATCAAATGTCAGACCTTTTGACAATGGTTTACAAATTACATATTGTAAATCATTGTCAAAAGGTCTGATTTTTGATAATTATTATGTCCAAAATCAATAAAATGTGATGTTGGAATGAATTTAAACCCTATTTTATTGATCAGCAATACAATATTTTCATTGTGTAACAGGCCTATAGGCCTGCAGCTTATTGTCCCTGCCAATTATTATTCCATGCAGCTGGAGATCTGAAAGAATATCATTCTTTGAGTGTCGGTACTAGAAAAGAATCTCATATTTAACTCAATATTTTGTATTTATTTGTGTGTTTCCTACATTTCCACTTCAGTGATTCTCAGCAGTTTACATACAGAGTGAAATAAGACATCCCTAGAAATACAACTGCAAATACAACAGTAAAACAACATCATCCAAACAAAAATTACAAGCAATAAAAATAAAAATAAAATAAAGCTAGCTTGATAAAAATCAGGAAAACAACTCCAAAATAACTGTCAGTAAGAGCTTAGCCTCGGGTGGAGATTTATATTAAATACTAAGGACTGTATTTCCTCATTCTTCCATTGTTACTGTCTTTCTCCATCTAAAACAGTCCCTTGATCCTTAATAGAGCAATAACAGTGACACTCATCATGTCCCAGTCAATGAAACAATGGTGAAAAAAGGAATCAAAAGAAGAAAAGGTAAGTGGGAAGAGAGTGGTTTTATCAAAGATTGATTGCGTGGAGAACTTCATGCTGCAGTATGTGAAATGATAATCTGGTCAGTGGCTTATACAACCTACTGTATTTTGGAACGGGAATGGTGTTAAGGGCATTTGGCAGCAGGATCAGAGATGAGAGGTCAGCCCCCCACAGAGAATTATCTTACCAGAAGACCAAAAGCCTACTTAATAATAACAACATACTTAGACCAGCTTCCCAAGGGTGCACCGAAGCATTCTTAGTTAATGGTTGTAAAGTGGACTGAAAATGCAGAATGTTTGATTTCGCAGGAGAGATCATAAGGTCTCTCCCAGCACTGCATTTCCAATCAGCCCCTCACTCACTTGGCCATGCCTATAATTAATCAAGGACATTTTTAAGAAAAGAAATTTAGTTTAGGCCTCCCTGAAAAGCATGAGAAGACACTGGATCTGAAAGAAGTGGACAAGCACACAAAGCCATTTTCCTCAAGTTGTGTTGAGAAGTGGCAGGATGAGAGACGGCCAGGTCTTCTCATATATGCTACCTTGTATTCCATAAAGAAAAAAAAGGGGGGGGGATTGAAAAGTTCAGTTCCAGGAAAAAAAAGAATATCTGTGTTAGTACAAGTCGTCCTCAGTTTAAGACCACAACTGAACCCAAATATTTCTGTTGATAAGTGAGGCAGTTGTTAAGTGAATTTTGCACGATTTTACGACCTTTATTGCCACAGTTGTTAAGTGAAATGCTGCAATTGTTAAGTTAGTCACACACGGTTGTTAAGTGAATCTGGCTTTCCCATTGACTTTGATTGTCAGTTGATCACAAAAGGTGATACCCATGACCCTGGCACACTGCAACCATCATAAATATGAGTCAGTTGCCAAGTGTTTGAATTGGGCATGCTGCAATGTTTATGGTCATAAGTCACTTTTTTCAGTGCTGTTGTAACTTTGAATGGTCACTTTTGTAAGTTGAGACTACCTTGCATTTGCAGCAAGCAATATCAGTAGGTAGCACCAAACTGTGCTATCCCAATGCCCAGTCATTGGATCCTCTGGCCCAAGTGTGCAGTTGCTGCTACTAAAGAGCAAACAAACATGTAAATAAGACCTGTTTCATTCAGGATCTGTAGTAAATGATAGGGTCAACCTAGTATGTACTGTATTACAAAAACCTGGTTGGCCACAGAAGTATATCTAATCCTCTTTGAGATTCACGGCTCCTGCTTGGAACAGTGGTAGCCACAACCAAAAGGGCCTTTGTACCATTCCATCCTGCATACCAGTCGTTCCTGGATTAGGAGGCCTTGCTCATGGTCACTCATCTTCTACATCAGGGGTCTTCAAACTTGGCCCTTTTATGACTTGTGGACTTCAACTCCCAGAATTCCTCAGCCAGTGTGCCGGGCTAAGGAATTCTGGGAGTTGAAGTTCACAAGTCATAAAAGGGCCAAGTTTGAAGACCCCTGTCCTACATGGACTATTGCAATGAGCTTCACATAGGGCTGTTATTGAAGACTATTCAGAAGCTATAACTGATCCAGAAAGCAGCAGTGTATGTAGTTATGAGTACATGAGAGTGTAGTACAATACTTTATTTGGTAGCTGTCCAACACGCTTCTGGGTGCAATTCAGAATGTTGGTTGCCATCTATAAAGCCTTGCATGAAATAGGCAAAATTGCCTATTTCCAATTTTATCAACTTGTCCCACAAGATCCAACATGGTGGGTATGCTGTGGGTATAATGTTACACGATGCAAGGAATGGGTCTTCTCTGTCACAATGAACAGCGTGCCCCCAAAATTGCAGATGATCTTTTCTATGCCCTTTATCCCTGTTGGCCCTTCATAGTTCTTAAAAACCTCTTCTCCCACCCAAGCATTGGGTTAAGACGGGGGGGGGGGACCTTGGCTCTTTTATGATTTGTGGACTTCAACTCCCAGAATTCCTGAACCAGCCATGCTGGCTCAGGAATTCTGGGAATTGAAGTTCACAAGTCATAAAAGAGCCAAGGTTCCCCACCCCCGGGCTAGGATGTTGAATGAGTATCATATTTCCTTTCTGTGATTTTTTTTAATGTTTATTGGTTCTATGTTTTTATCCAATGGTAGTCACCCAGAATCACAATTTGTGAATGGCATAAACTGCACGTTGCCATATAAATTGGATTAATAAATTGCCTCAATAAAGGCAACTTCATTGCTTGATTTAAGACCTATGAGATGGAAAATTCATTTTATCTTGACGAAAGTGTAGCGACTGGGAGTTATATTTCAAAATATCGGAGGGTTTGGAAAGATTTCTCTAGTTTTCTTCCTCTACTGATTTTTTAAAAAGGAAAATGAATGTCTGTATTGGGGTTCAAAATTCCTTTGTTTCAGTCCAAAAGCTGATGAAAGCTGAGAAAATGAGGCAGCTATCTCCTTGGCATGGTTCTTTCACACCTGCTTCAGAACTGAAATCTATGGACCAGGTATGGATGTAGCATTACTGTTAGTCCTCAACTTACAACTGTTCACTTAGTGACCGTTCAAAGTTATAACAGCACTGAAAAAAGTGACTTATGACCATTTTTCACACTTAAGACCATTGCAGCATTCTCATGTTTTACATTTGGATGCTTGACAACTGACTCACATTTATGATGGTTAAAGTGTCCCTGGGTCATGTGATTACCTTTTGCAACAAGCAAAGTCAATGGGGAAACCAGATTCACTTAACAACTGTGTTTTTGGCTCAATTGTGCTCGTAAATTGAGGAACTACTTGTATTCCTCCTTCTACACAGCTGAGCAGCAGAGGAACAAAGTAAACTGAAGCATTTGCTTTGATCCATAGAACGTGAAGATAAATCTGGGATCTGGTTCTACTGTAGTTTAACTGCTCAAAACTGCTGCTTTGTTTCACCTTATATAAGAGATAACCCAGTTCTGAATCCATGGATGAATGTCTTTCCTACAATAAACAGACTTTTTCTGACCACTGAAATCTTATTTCCCTGAGGATTCTTTAATTTGGAAATTCTGTTCATACATGCAATAACTTTTGGTTAGGCCCTTCCTTGAAATGTGATATTTTTAATCACTGGTTATCCACCCTAATCTTATACCATATCTAACTGTGTTCTCTTTTTGGCTGAGTAGGTTTTGTGTAAATCAAAAACCTTCAGAGCTCACTGCATAAACAGCCTTTGTCCAACTTAAAAGCTCTCCCTTTTCATTCTGAGCATCTAAGCTTCCCTTCCACATTAAAATCATCTACTCTGGAAGCTATTAACATGCTTATTAAAACTAACAAATCCTTTTATGCTGCATCTCCAAGAAGGCCATCTCTTAACATGGAGCAATAAACAGTTAATTTCTTTCCATGCTTCACTTTCTGCAAGTAAATAATTAAACACATTGATATTCTATCAATACATCATTCTTTAATGTTTAAACATGTGTTAATAATTCAAATACGTATGGGTGACCTCTCTGCACTCCTGCGATTCTTGAAAGCCTCAGAGCTCTTTGAAAGAAGTCCATCACGTTCATATTCAGGACAAGTTAAAAGCCTTTTGTTTCTTGATATCGCTCCCCCTCTCCACCCCACTCCTGCCAACGTACCATTTCTTGGGTGCCCTGCTGCCCCTTCAGCCCCAGTGCAGTTTTTAATGGAACACAAAGTTCAAGGAGTTCGAACCACCAATTCAATTATAATAAACAGGCACAAAGAGACAAGCTGATTGACAAAAGGCAGTACTGAGAATTTTGTTGCTGTTCAATAACAAGAAGTAAAGGTTTCAAAATGTGAGTGCCCCTCTGCATAGACAGAAATATTTTTTTTCACTCAGATCTTGGCTAAATGTTGATTCGTGGAATCCAGCAGATTGATTGGTTGGTTGGTTGATGATGTGCCATAAAGTTAGTTGCAACTGTTAGCAACTACCTAGATCGATTTTCCACGTGAAGATCTGTTCCTAACCTTGTCCTTTATGTTTTCCAGCATTAGACTCATTGCTGCTATAACTGAGTCCTTTCCCTTGATGCTGACCCTCCTCTTCTTCTCTTTCCTTATGAACACATAATTATTAAAGGTATACTTTGCAAGGGTAAATGGGGATCGGTTTGGTGTCTTTCCCCCAAAAACAGGACCTTCAGAAGCTGATTGTTTGAGGGACAGAGTCAAAGGAAGCTTTACACTTCTCAACTATGTAGCCTCTTTAAGGACAATGTACAGGATGGAGTTAGCATGCCTAACAAATTAAGAAGAAAAGCATCGGTAGTATTTGGGTTATGATGGTAATTGGGACTGAGATTACTCTTGGTAAGTAATCTGGTCATAAAGAGTGAAATCATATGACTGCATCACTTAGCAACAACAATTCCAGCAATCCCAATTGCCATCATGATGCCAAGATGTAGTGGGAGCAGCTGGAGTCCCAGGTAAGGAGCTCAGGGGTGTCAAAGGGGTGGCTGGCTGGGAGGCCCAGCACAGGCCATGCACAAGTTGTGGGAGGCTGTGGAATGGAGGACATGGTGCTGCATGAGCACAGGAAGACCATGGGGTTAACAATGCAATGCAAGGGCAGGAAAGCCAGGGGGGCTTACTGGAGTGACTTGTGACCTTCCCACCTGCTTCTCCATTAACTTTGCTTATGGGAAACTGTGATGGTAATCAGGTGATTGCGACTCTCTGTGACATCATACTTGTGAGCCAAATATCTGGAACTTCAAAGATCAGTCAGACATCCATTTTTTTCAGTACTATAGCAACTATGAATAGTCATTAAAACAAATGGATGTAAGCCGAGGATTGCTTTTATTTCAAATCAGTTTGGGAGCCAACAGTCTTAATTTTATTTTATTGTGTGTTAGTTTTAGAAATGTCTGGATCTCAAGATGTTAGCATGACAGATTCTGAAAGCCTTTATCATAAAAATCCTTCATTACTGATAGGTTGTCTATATATCAAGAAAAAGAAGTTGATGGCTAGGTTGAAACAAAGCTCATTAAACTCTTCAAACTGGAAGCCCTTTGGATCACCAGAAATACTTTCACCAAAATGGGTAAACAATGTTTCACACAGGATGTGTTTGTTGAACTGGCAACTTTCACAGAGGAGGACACTAATCTACTGTCAGTAATGTCAAACCTTGAGGCCAAATTGCTTCTTAGTCTAAAAAGACTGGCATGTCAAACTATTAGCCTTGTCAACTACAAGAAATGCTCACATTTCCTCATTGAATTTTATAATGAAAATTATTTACATGCAAAACAAAATCTGTTTTATTTCCTTGGCTAACTCTGTTTAATCATGTCAGACTATAAAACAAATACAGTTTAATCAAATCAAGCTAAAAAGTATTATTCAACTCAGTCTAGCTGGGCCTGACTGGTTTTCGCAAAGGTATAAATTTAGTTTTGAGGGAATAAGTTTCTGCAATCAACATGAGATGTAAAGGCAGAATCACGTGCAAATATTTCAGTATGAAGTACTTCTAATTTGTTATACTGCTTATATACCATTTCAGAAAGGGACACCTCAAATACTACATGATTTAGTATTTAACATCAACAGGGAATATTAATTAATATGTGTCTGTTCCCCTAGTGGTAGCAGGAGAAAGGAAAAACACCCCACAGTTCAACTATGGTAGATGACCCTTCTCAGTAGTAAATCTCTATAATTTCTTGACTGGAAGGCATGCTTTACAATGTCCTAAATATTCTTACTAGAAAAGTAACCCTATTAATAACTTTCAAGAAAAAATATATGTGTTTAGAATATATATATTTATTTGTATGATACTTCTGTTCCATAACACTGCACTCTTACACAATTGGCTCCTCTTTTTTAAATACAACTGCAGAAGCCTGATGGCACATATGCATATTCCCTCTGGATCAAAGCAAATGTGTAATTCGCTATATTTATTTTTCTGCCTTGAGCTTGTTCACATCTAAGTCAAAATACTGTCTCCGTTTGGACATAAGAATGCTGAGGATAGAGTTGTCATGATAGCTGTAGAGCACTGCCACCAAGTGATTAACTGATCTAAGTATCTGGCATATTAAATGGAAATATGTCCTATTACAATAATCTAAAAGGGAAGCATGTTATGATTTTTGTCTTATTACATTTTCCTTCCTGAATTATTTAATTCTTCCAGCAGAAAGCTGTGCTGATAGAACCTAGCAAGTCCCATCTTGTAAGCTCAAAATACATAGTTTTAAACAGTTTCTTTTCTTAACTGGAGCGCAGAAATTCCCTATTTCTCATATATTTCTTTGCTTTAACCCCCTCCCCCACAGTGTAAAATAGCAGCAGCAACAGCAGCAGCACTGATGCTGTTTTGATTGGATGCTTGAGACAGCTCAGTCTGCCCCAGACCAAACTTCTTGTATTTTTCTCCAAAGCCTTCATCTCCTTCCTTTTTTTTAATCCATAGACAATCCTAATTTGTGATCAAACATTCCCCCACTTTCCTCTCTTTTGCTTTCTAAAGCAGTCTTTGCTTTCTAAAGCAGTCCTTATCCAAAGCTTGTTGCTTCAGTTTCTGAAAAAGTACAAGGATGCCATTCCTTCTAACACAAACTCCTTGGAAGCAAGCACAGAGACAAAAGGACGTCTAACTTTGAACTCTTTGGTTTGAAAGAATCTGAACAGGATGCTTTGGTCACTTTGATCAATGCAGTCTTTTCTTGGTGGTCGTTTGTCCCCTTCACACACTCACATCCATTTACTTTCATTCTACTGCCAAGATTCATCCATCATTATTGTGACTAATTTCAAATTCTTTATTGATTTCCTCATGGTTCTGTGCAAGTCTCTTGTTCTTCCCTATACACGGATTTGTCCTTCTTTCCTCTCTGTGCTTGCGTCCTATTTTTAACAGAGATCTTCCCTTTCCTAGGTCCACCAGGCTTCCAAAGATCCTCCATTCCTAAAAATGACTCCTTGGGAAGATATCCAAAATGGTTTTCTCTGGGACCTTTTCAAAGCAACGTATTCGGATGTCATATTGCAGATTATAACTAAAATGATGAATCATTAACCAACTGAGATGGCATCACCATATCTCTTCTTCCTCTAAAGAGAGAAAGATTTGGGGATGATACTGGAAACAATAAATAAATAATACAGGAAAAATAAAAATGGTATCATGCATTAAACAGATCCTTTAAACAGCTTAATTTAACTTTAAAAATACAATTAGGAGTTTTAAAAGATATCAAGATGTCTGATAGGGTATTCGATAAAAAATAGACTCCAGAGAACACAAATGAGTACTATGCATAAACCACATGTTCTGGTGCTGTAAAAAGAAAGAAAAATGAATATTTGAATTAGGAAACATTTATTATATTTATGCAGAAATCAAGTTGGTGTTGGCTTTTGCAAAAGTGACAAAATTATTTGTGTACACTACTGTATTTATTCATTTATTGCACAAAAAGGCAACTTTTATAAAGCTGGATTTACAGAAGGCAATCATGAATCTTCTTTCTAAAACGATTGCTTGTTCAGTACTAAATACAGTAAATTTGAAATCAGGAAGTGCTGCTGATTTTACTGGGCTCATTTCCAATTAGGTTCACTTAGGATCACATATTTTATGATGCTGTTACCAAAAGAACTAATCTGCAGATGGTACTCATACTAGCTCTTTTTTAGAGCAGCCAAGGCTGGTCCCTCCGAATAAGCTGCTGTCAACATTCAACAGAAGTCTGTCTATGTCTACGTAGATATAGATATAGATACAGATACACATACACATACACATACACATACATATACATAATTTTTATTAAGAATTTTAAACAGAATATAGGAACTAGTAAGAAGTAATGCAAAGTAAAAAGAAAAGAGAAAGAATGAAGAATGAAAAAATCAAGAGTACAAAAAGAAAAAATAGAAGTGGAAAGAAGTGGCTTCTGATTTGCTTTACAGCAAGTATAATTTCAAATACAAACTTACCTCTTCTTGTATGGTTACAAACACAAACTCCCTTTTTTCTATTATCCATTTTTTTTCTAATCATCAAACCCATAAGTCATATGCTCATTTTTTTATCCATTTCACGCACAAAATCTATAGGGGACTTCCAGTCATCAATAAATGTAGATAATTCTTTTCTCTAATTATCAATTTAGTTATCTCTGCAAATTCCGTCATTTTGATATTGAAATCCATTATGAGTAAGGTTTCAGGGATAAAGTTTTCAATATTTGAGGACTAAAACTTTTATCAAAAATAGTGACATCTTTCCTTTCCTTTCCTTCTTTCCTTTCCTTTCCTTTCCTCTCCCTTTCCTTCCCTTGGGATAACATCATTAGATTTATTTTAAAAAAGATTAAAAAGTAAAGAAAAACTAATATTTAAGATAAGAAAGAAGGAGGGAGGGAGGAAGGAAGGAAGGAAGGAAGGAAAGAAAGAAGGAAGGAGAATGCAGAAAAAGAAAAATAAAGAAATGGCTTCCAATTTTCTTTTATGTCAGTTATTGGTGTAAATTTAAATTAAGCTCTTATTCTATGGTTACAACATATCATTCATTTTTTTTCTATTATCTACTTTTTTGTAGTCATCAAACCCATGTATCATAATTTCATTTTTTGAGTTTCATACAAAAATGATTCTAATCACTATTAAATTTAATTAGTATCTTTTGTCTAATCAATCTTTAATGCAACTTAGTATCTATCTCTATCATCTCTGTTTATCTATCTATCTATCTATCTATCTATCTATCTATCTATATCGATCTATCTATTTATCGATCTATCTATCATCTATCATCATCTATCTGACTTAAACCTTACAGGATTTTTAATGGTCTCCTTTTCTCTAACTTTCACTTGCTCTTTGCATAATAAATAACTTCTATCTTCTTTGAAATCAGCAATCTCATTGAAAGAGAGAACAGAGCCCATCTTGGGCTTGAGCATTGGGCCTTGAGCCTAAACACTGAACATTGAGCATTAAGTATTAATTAAACTACTTGAGGGACTGCCATGAGAGGAGACTGTTGACTTATTCTCCAAAGCTCCTGAGGGTAGGACAAGTAGCAGTGGGTGAACGCTTGTTAAAGACAGATCTAACCTGGTGCTAAGGAGAAACTTCTTGGCAGTGAGAACAGCTTGCCTTCTGCGTTGTGGGGGCTCTCGCTAGAGGCTTTAAAGAAAAGATTGCACAACCATTCGTCCAGGATGATATAAGGTCTCCTGCCATGGGCACAGGGTTGGACTAGAAGACCTCCAAAGTCCCTTCCAACCTTATGATTCTGTTCTTTCTATACATCCTGGCCATTCTGCTAGCTATAAAAAAGTGAAAATGCAGAGGACAGGAAGATTTCCCCATTCTCTATACCTGCTAAGAGAAATTTTCCTCTTTAAAAATGGAGATGGGGTTATTATCCAGGACTTTGGAAAAGGGGAAAGTAGGGATTGTGAGGAAGACTTAGGCACCCTGATGAGGAGTCAGAGAGGCCAACTCACCACATTTCTCTGCAGCTGTGGGCAACCATCTTTAATAGGGATAACTCCCCTTTCCTCCACGAGTGTAATACTTTGGACTGATATATCTTGGACATCAAGAAAAGCTATGCTCCACTGGACGTTATTCTACGGGTATAGACACCTTGTAGATACATTTTGAAATATATGTTTAAACGGTTATGTGGAACCAGCTATTGTGATATTTCTCTCTGAGTTTTGTCCATTAAATGAACAAAGACATTTGTTCTTCTAAAAGAGCATGAGAAAGCATACCACTACTAAATCCCATTAATTAATTAATGATGAAGGCAGGGATTGACAAAGAGTGTGAATGACTCAGCAGTTAAAGATGCTAAGCTTGTCAGCTGAAAAGCTGACAGCCTGGGTTCGAAACTCAAACGCTACACGACAGGATGAGCCTCCATTGCTTGCCCCAGCTCCTGCCCATCTAATAATTCGAAAGCATGCAAACGCAAGTAGATAAATAGGTACCACTTTGGTTGGAAGGTAACAGCATACTGTGCGCCTTGGCATATATAGTCATGCTAGCCACATAACCATAGAAATGTCTTTGGACAGCACTGGCTCTGTCAGCTAAGAAACAGAGATAAGCACCACCGCCTAGAGCAGAGGTCCCCAACCTTTTGGGCACCAGGGACCGGTTCAGTGGAGAAAGGTTTTTCTACAGACCGGAGAGTACATGGTTTTGTTTTCTGCCTGCATCCCACGGATGGGGCTTTGCTTGTTTGTGCAGACCGGTTGCTGGCATGCCACGGCCCAGTACCAGTCCACGGACTGGAGGTTGGGAACCCCTGGCCTAGAGTCAAAAACAATTGGATGAGGGAAACCTTTATCTTTTTCTTTTTAGGGGTTTGGCAACCTTGACCCCCTAGAGCAAGGGTAGTCAACCTTGGCTCTTTTATGACTTATGGACTTCAATTCCCAGAATTCCTGAGCCAGCTTAGCTGGCTCAGGAATTCTGGGAGTTGAAGTCCACGAGTCATAAAAGAGCCAAGGTTGACTACCCCTGCCCTAGAGCCACATGCAACCCCCTCAGATCTTCTCCAGTCACATTTGTTGAAACTGAGTGAAATCTCCCTTCCTTCCTTTTGAGGTAAGCAATACAAAAAAGATAGATTAAGTTCTAAAGTAGCCTTAATTTGTTTTTTGCTTTTTTTAAGTTTCCAAAACCTGGTACAAAATGATAAATTGGTCTTCTTCTCTAATTACATAGTAGAGATCTTGCCACTTTAGCTTTTCTCTTTAGTCCTCCCAGAAAAAAAAACCCACTGTGCAACTCCCAACACTGAAAGAATGGGCAACCCTGCATAGAAAACTGAATGCTCAGTTTAAGCAGAGAGGTGACATATAAATTGAACGAATTATCATAGCAGTACAGCAAGGTGATGGAAGATCTGCTGTGTATAACAGCCTAGAACCATTTTCTCCCTATTATTAGTTTGTGTCACTACTCAAATCTTAACACTTGAGGCCATTTCGTTGATAATGAAGTATATCCTTTTGCTATCTATGTACCATTTTCATTTTTAATCAAGGATGCCTGTGTGAAAAGTAAAGGTAAAGGAGTCCCTGTCGATTTTACTCAGCTGGTTGTTGCTGACTTTGGAAGATGGTGCTCATCTCTATTTCAAGGCTATTGAGCCAGCACCGTCCAAAGACATTTCTGCGGTCATATGGCCAGCATGATGTCACAGAGCCATGTTACCTTCCCACTGTAGTGGTACCTCTTTATCTACTCGCATGTGCCTGCTTTCAAACTGTTAGATTGGCAAGTGCTGGGGCAAGGACGGGAGCTCACCTCATTGCATGTAGCTTGGGTCTTGAACCCGGTCTGCTGGCTTTCCAACTGACAAGCCCAGCATCTTAACCACTGAGCCACCACACTGCCCCACCATGTGTGTGTTAAGTATGCATATATGCTGCAATGGTTGTTTGTAGCCTATTCTTTATCCAAGCAAAATTTATATAATTGATATGAAGAAATCAACATTTCCGGCTGGTTTTGCTTAATAAAACATGAAGTATTTGCCCTAGAGATTGAAATTCACATTAAGTAGAATTTAGAAAAAGCAAGAGAGTCTTGTCATCCAATTGGAACCTATCTAGAGACTTCATTTTACCTTTAAGTCTTAATTTTTCATAAGGTATGACTTCTGACAGACTATCAGACATTTGGTTACTGGGGTAAAATTGAAAAGACTTGGCATAAAACTTCATGTTATCTATTCATGTTTCCACTATAACTTGGAGCCATGCACTATCACCCATAAACAATTCCAAAATTAATAGAAATAGAAGCTTGGTATATTATAATGTAACCTCTGATGACTACTAAAATGTGATATTTAGATTTGTAATAGAAGTTGGATGGTTTTTGATGGGATTGTCAGTCATCATGTCTGGAAATACTGCAACAACTTTAATAGTAGTATGGCCATTATTGATGCAAAATACTTGAAGCTCTGTGATTGGTTTAGCATGTTACTTCCCATCCTTCACAATGACAGAGGAAGAAATGAGACTTATCCTACTTTTGAATCATTATTTGTAAGATAAAAATAATTGAATTACTTCAACAAACATTATAGCAGCAAATTTACCTATGTATTTATTCACTGATTTATACTCCATCTATAGGAACTCAAGGAGAATAACAAGATTTTTCCTTACAAAAAGCATTTCAGGCTGAGATTTACTGTCTGGACCTTGGTCAGCCAGGAAGTGTTATGTAATGTTCAAATGGGAATTCAAACTTGGGTTTTCATGTTCCAGTCCGATTCTACTTAAATATTAGTAGCATCCCTAAGGAACAGTGAAGGGAAGAAATATTGGGAAACAGAAGCATCGGTTCCATTTCCCCAACCAGGACTCTTTTACAATAAAACACGTTTGTTATTTCAGCCAGATAGCAAACAGAATGGTTCCCACATTCTGCATTTTTATTTAAATTAAAGTCCTTGTCTGTAAATGTAACCCCAAATATTTAAATCAACATGTGTGTATTTTATTCCAATGCATCTTTTTTTCTTTCATTTCTTCTTCCTTTTAGGAAATGTGTTAGCAACAACTCCACACAAGAAAAGACTCAGAAGGGGCCTGATGAACTTCTCCATCCCTACAAAGTCCAGAGGAAACTCAAGGTTTAATGAATATGCAGTTATTCATGGGCAACTCTGGCCAGTTACCAACCACTTCCGTTTCCTTTGTATCTGGATCTGGGGGGCCTACTTGTTTTTCTCCCACCCGAGTATATTTCTGACATCTTTTCCTATTAGAATTCTGCACCAAAATTAACCTTGTCTAACAACAATCCAGCCTTGTTGCTGAGGAATGTTCCCACGTCATCTGTGTGTCATGACAACAGATGATAGAAACGCTGCTATTCGGAATTCAGTGTGTGTTCTGCTCTCTCCCTCTCTCTTTTTTAAGCAGCTTTAAAAAGAACCCAGCACAAAAGTGAACACTGAGTGATGCAGTGTTGAGCTATTGAAATCACTCAAGCAGGTAAACCTGCCCACAGCTCCGAGACAAGAATAAGCAGAGTGGGTGACGCTTCCTGTTGAGTTGTGGGGGTGCAGGAAAAGGCACTTCCAGGGAGAAAGAAGGCAGCCAGGGACTCAGTGGAAAAACACAGGGCAGAAGAAGGAAAAATCTAATTATCCTGACCCTTTAGAGGAAAAATACAAAGTAGCTGTAGGGAATCAAGCCAATTCGACCAATATCAGTGGCAATATAGACCGCTTTAAGGTTTTGGTCTTGACTTTGCAGGGGCCAAATTATCTTTTTATAGCACTCTAAACATTTGTTTTGGATAGTGAGAAATATCAGATGCTTCCTCCTTTCTAGATGATGTGCAATTTAAATTTAAATACTATAGAAAGTGAACTATTTTGCGCACCCTGGATGCCTCTCCACTCCCTTGTCTTTCCCCATCTGTGCTTCTTTTCCATTCAGGTCTGGAAAAGCTCAGAACTCCCTCTACGGTTTTTCACCTCTATAGTCTTGAAATGGGAGGGGGCGGGGTGGGCTATCCCAGCCCTGGACTTTATTTTACAGCTAAAAGCTTTACAGCCACAAAGTTTGGAAGGGTAGACATGCAGAATGATAAAATGGGAAAAGGTACAGCAACAGTGTAGAAAGAGCAAAAGGCTATCCTTCTGGACACGCAGAGGCAATTTTTATTCATTGCTAGTGACTTGGCAATTGATTAATTCCACAGTTAGTTCATTGTATGCTCCTCTTTTTCTGATGTGAGATGTCTAGGCATGGGTACAATCAAAAGATTTGCTAATCTTTGGTAAACATTTATACTTGGGATACAAACATTCCCTGATCTGTTTCAGAAATCTGACAGGCTTTCTCTGCTCTACTTTGCTCTGGCTTGATCAAAAGCAAGATTTAAAAAAAAAAAAAAAATTTCATTGTTTGCAATCTGGTACAGAAAAAAATGGTTGAAACTCTAAAAAAAACACTTCACCAAAATTAAATCAAATATGTAGACGAATTAATCCATTATGAAAGTTTAGAGTATGGCAGATTTAATAGAAAGCTATACTATTTTAACAGTACTATATTAAAAAATGCCCATAACTTTGCTGTTTGCAATTCACAACAGTAACAGTTCTGGGATGGGGAATATTTTTGCCAAACTTTAGACAGATAGCTTGAAGAGGTGTGTGCAAAAGTAAAATTATTCAAATGGAATTATGATTTGAGGTGAGAGTATAAGGAATTAGTGCTCTTCCCATAAAATTAGACCTGCATTTTTATTTAAATTAAAGTCCTTGTCTGCAAATGTAACCCCAAATATTTAAATCAACATGTGTGTATTTTATTCCAATGCATCTTTTTTCTTTCATTTCTTCTTCCTTTTAGGAAATGTGTTAGCAACAACTCCACACAAGAAAAGACTTAGAGGGGGCATGATGAACTTCTCCATTCTTACAAAGTCCAGAGGAAACTCAAGGTTTAATGAATATGCAGTTATTCATGGGCAACTCTAGCCAGTTACCAACCACTTCCGTTTCCTTTGTAACTGGATCTGGGGGGGCCTACTTGTTTTTCTCCCACCCGAGTATATTTCTGACATCTTTTCCTATTAGAATTCTGCACTAAAATTAACTTAGATCTGCCAACCTAGCAATTTGAAAGCATGCAGGTGCAAGTAGATAAATAGGTACCACTTTGGCTAAGAAATGGAGATGAACACCGCCCCCTAGAGTCAGATGCAACTGGACAGGAGAAACCTTTACCTTTTGAAAGCTTATTTTAATGCAATTCACAATTCCAGCTCAGGACAAAAGCTTGGAGGTAGCAAGTAAAGCCAGTAATAACATTAACATTCTTTCCCCATTTCTCCACCACTCAAAATGCTATGACTGAGGACCTCATTGCTGTAGTCCCCCCCTCCTCCTCTCCTCACCATATTTTAACTAAAAAATTAAGTTTCTTTCTCTCTCTTTTAGGTACTGAGGGCCATCCTTTCCAATGCAGTGGAACTCAAAGAAGAGAAATTTACAGAGGTTTGATGCAGGACAACTTCAGATCCACCTATCCACCCCGGCCAAATATATTAAATGTAGATCCACTTGAAATTAGCCTATTTTGTCCCATGATCCGGATTTCAGCCAGCTCAGATGCTTGAATACATGCACATTTTGTTCCACACACTTTTCCTTTCTAACATGCAGATAGCTTACTGTGAGTGTTCATTTACTTTGAGCCGGTTTGGTTTTAATTTGTACGGTGTCAGTCATACTATAGGAGCACCACCCTAAATTCCAGTTGCTAATCCTTTCTCTTGCAGATTTATCACTAGATATTTCCATCTTTACTTCAGTCCAATGGAGTGTGCCAAATCATTGCTTTTGCTGTGGATTTTCCTGCTCTCTTACAATGCCAGAGTCTGCTGATGTACTGGAGTTAACTCAAGGCAGATAACCTCTGGATAATATGGAACTGACTTGAGAACTGTCTTGAGCACCATCTATGGGCAGAAAGGTAGAACAGAAATCCAATACATAAATAAATAACCAATCATATGAATACAGTGAAAATACAGGTAGTTCTCAACTTAATGACTGCAATTGAGCCCAAAGTTTCTGTGATTAAAGGAGACATTTGTTAAATGAATTTTGTCCCATTTTATGATATTTCTTCCCACAGTTGTTAAGTGAATCACTGCAGTTGTTAAATTAGTGATATGGCTGTTAAGTGAATCTGCCTTCCCCATTGACTTTGCTTGTTCAGAAAGTCGTAAAAGGTGACCTCATGAACCCGGGACACGGCAACCATCATAAATATGAATCAGTTGCCAAGCATCTGAATTTTGATCACATGACCATGGGGATGCTGCAATGGTCGTAAGTGTGAAAAATAATCGTAAGTCACTTTTTTTTCAGTGCGGTTGTAATTTTGAATGGTCACTAAATGAATTGTAAGTCGAGGACTACCTGTATCGATAGTCATCTTATTTTAGAAAACAGTTAATATGGAGAGTAACACAGTAAAAAAAAAACCTCTCTTGATCTTATCATAATGGAATTAATGCTTTAAAAACAAACAGTTTACCTTGGGCTAAATTTTTTGATCTCCTAATAGTATTCCTACACTTAGGATAAGCTCTTGTGTTTTGTTTTGTTTTTTACACTGGAGTCCTCTACGTTTTATGTGCCTCAGAAGTCTGGGGGATAGGATTCCTATCAAGCTCTGAGAACTTGAGCAAATCAAGGGGAGTTGGGGGTACATTTTGTGCCTACCTGGGCCATCCTTGATCTACTGTGCTGATGGGAAAGTTTGCAAGGAATATGTAACTACATTCAGCTAAGTATTATTACAGGTGGTCCCCAGTTAATGACCACTTGTTCAGAGACCATTTAAACATGTGACGCTGCAGAACAAGTGGTACTCACGACTGGTCCTCACAGCTTTGGCTGCTGCAGCATCCCAGCAGTCACATGATTGTGATCCAGCAACTTGGCAACCAGTCCAGATTTCCAATGGTCACGGTATCCCAAGGTTATGTAATTGCAATCTGTGATTTTTCCCTGCCAGCTTCCCATAAGCAAATGCGGTGAGGAAGCCAGCAGAAAGTTGTAAATTGTGATTGTATAAAGTCCTCAGTAATCTACATGGTCCTCACAAGGATTGCTGAAACTGCTGTCACTAAGTGCCGTGATCATATGATGTTGAACTATACAACAGGCCTCACTTAGTGAAATTCAGATCCCAATTACCATCATTAAGTGAGGAGTGTACAAGTCTTTTGTTTAAATGACCTGGTTCTGCAATGTTATTGATCGCTTAAGATACTAAAGCCATTTCACTAACATGGTTAGAGTTTCCTTGCAGATGTATTCATTCACAAAGAAGGCTGGAGATTAAAGGGATGTGGCAGGAGGTCAAACTCACCTCATAGAGGCAATATAAATAATTTATTTTTTTATTTGGTTTCCTCTAGGGCCACCTGTAGACAAAGGGAAGGTTGGAAACAGGGTGAAAATTGTTAGGTTCAGTGAAGGCTTCTCGAGAGGAGATACACCATCGTGCCCTTTCCAACATGGCAGATGCCACATCAGGACACATATGGTCCTCACCAGTTTCAGAGGGATATACTGAAGTTCTAATGGAAAGGTAAGTAGGTTAGAAAACCCAAGGATCCTGTCTACCCCTTCAGGTATTACAGTTATATAGACCAGTCCTCTTCTCTAAAAAGAGAAGGAAAGAATTTCATGGGCTTTGCCCAACCTAATGTCTCCCAGTTATGTTCCAAGTACCCATCTACCAGTGGAAAGTTTGGCCGTGATTCCTATCAATCCCAAAAGCTGCCTGCACCTGCAGGACCCCAGTTAGGAAAGGGTATACTGTATTAACTAACAACTTTAGATAGGCATTGTGCTTCTATAAAAATTGTAGTATAACATATAATTAATCCCTAAGGTAATGGAAGAAGCTAAGAGCATACCTTAGATCTGTGGCTCAATTTTGAAATATATCCATAACCATAAAAACAATTATGATTTATTACCATTTGTTCCTTGTCACATTAACCCAGATTTTTCATCTGTCACTGATCATACTTAGACAAGTGGATTTGATTTTTAAAGTCTTTTAATGTGATAATTTTGAAACTGTCTTTTTTTTACATCTGTGTAAAGTTAAAATAGCTACAAAAGGAAGCAAGCAAGTTATGAGGTAATGATATGGAAAATTTAAAAAAACAAAAACAAAACATACTGGCAAGGACTGAAAATAGTAATCAAATGCAAAAAGGGGAAAGGAAAAAGAAAACAAAATCAAGAAAAGCATGTAAAACAAACAAATCAACAAATTAAAAAAGGATAAGAAATAAAAACCAGAATTGTATTTTGGTTATATTAAAATATATCATGGTAACATAAGATGAAGGGCAGTATAAAATAGTTCCAATTAATGTTTTAGTAATCCATTAGTATGAAAGCTGTTTCCTCAAGTTAAACCACACCCTAAAAGTTGTTTTATGTTTCAGAAAATTAATGTTCCATGTAAATATGGATTTCATCTTTATATAAAACATGACATATGCAGCAAAAGAAGATACATATCTCATCACCTCTTGGGAGCACAACACAGACACACACACACACACACACACACACACACAGAGAGAGAGAGAGAGAGAGAGAGAGAGAGAGAGAGAGAGAGAGAGAGAGTGTTTTAAATTAGAAATACCTAAATCAACTATCTAGATTATCCAATCATATTTAATTGTTGTGGAGGTATTTTTAGATGGGCTTAGTTTTACTATGCATTTCTAATTTAAAGGGCTTTTTGTGTGTATGTGTTGATAAATCAAATTCACAAGAACACTTCTGAGTTTTCCATTGCATCTATATTAAGAAATCTGGTCTGATAACTTGTTTAAATATTATTCCAAGTAGGGAAGATTACCATATCAGTTATTTCCACAGTGATAGGCTGTGACAGAGTTCTTGTCTAATGAGATTTTGTTTTTGAAATCCTCTAATGAAGTTAGTTGAGTATATTTTCATTTGCACTAAATTCCAGCTCTCTTTTAAAACAGTGCAAATTACCACAATTAATATTACCCTATTATTTGGCATAATTCCTGCAGATTTCATCTTTTGTTCTGTCATTTATCATCTGGAGTTTTTAGCACTGTACAGACTGATTTCAACACCCACCAATGTTCTTTGGAAAGCAGGATAGTTTTTATGTAGATTAAAAATAGTAAATGAGCTCCATGTTTTCACATTTCCTACCTGGGTTTTTTTTTTTTTTTTTTTGCAGGGGTGGGGGGCGTAACAAGATATGGAATATTTCTTTTCTACTCCTAGCTTAATATCTGCCTTGAAAACAGGGATACTCTTTCCCTCTTCCTGACTCATAATCCTCTTTTTGGTTCTGTGCTCGTCCTTAAGTCTTCAAAGTTTCTGTCTGGGGCCACACGTCTCTTCTCTTCTCTTTCTCTTGGAAAAGGCATCTGTATACACAAAGGGAGATGTATCCAAGGTTGTATCATGCATTAAAATGAATAGAAAGAGTTACTCATCCAGAAACTCCATTTGAAGTTAATATCCCCATGGTTTCAGGAGAGTATTTCTCAGATTTAACTTCTCCTGATAAAAACTACTCAAGCTTTAGCCTTTTTTTGCGTTCCATGTATTGGTGAGATTGCTTAGTTTTTCATACTTGGAGATTCTTAAACATCTACATGAAAACATTGAAAAAGCTGACCAACTGGCACAGTGTGACACGTCATGAATATGCAGATCTCACTCTATGGGTTATTTCTATATGGGATCAGGCCAGAAATGCAGTAGGGATCTTGACCTGGTACCCAGAGTTGGCTAGATGGACACAATAAGAGAATAACAGAATAACAGAGGTACAGTAGAAGGGACCTTGGAGGTCTTCTAGTCCAACCCATTGCTCAGGCAGGAAAACCTATACCATTTCAGACAAATGGTTGTCCAATCTCTTCTTAAAAACTTCCAATTTTGGAGCACCCCCAACTTCTGAAGGCAAGTTGTTCCACCAATTAATTGTTTAACTGACATGAAATTTTTCCTTAATTCTAGGTTGCTTCTCTCCTTGATTACTTTCCATCCATCGCTTCTTCTCCTGCTTTAAGCTACTTTGGAGAGTAGGTTGACCCCCTTTTCTTTGTGGCAGCCCCTTAGATATTGGATGCCTGCTAATCCTTCTTTTAATTAAACTAGACATACCCAATTCCAACAACCATTCTTGTTTTAGCCTCCAGCCCACTAATAATCTTTCTCTGAACTCTTTCTAGAGTCTCAACATCTTTTTTTACATTGTGGCAACCAAAACTGGATGCAGTATTCTAAGTGTGGTCTTACCAAGGCATCATAAAGTGGTATTAACAGTTCATGTGATTTTGATTCTATCCCTCTGGCAGTGGTGGGATTCAGCCAGTTCATACCACTTCGGCAGAACCAGTAGTTAATTTTTTGTTGTCCAGGCCCAGAATGGACTTCCGGAAGCGGCATCTACACAGAGAACCAGTTGTTCACATATTTGAATCCCACCACTGCCCTCTGGTAATGCAGTTTAGGACTGTGTTGGCTTTTTGGGCAGCTGTAGCACACTGCTGGCTCATATTTAAAAGGGTAAAATGGAATCCCACCAATGGATTCAGATTCAAAATCTGAGTTCAGAGATTGTCCATTTGCAACTCTTAAAGGCACAATGCTCCTCTAGATAGAGCTGGTTTAAAACCTATTGTATCACTTAGACATTACCACCTTACTGGACTATGGCAATGTGGGGTTGTCCTTGAAAGTCATCCAGAAATTTAAGCTGGTTCAGAATGCAATGACCTGAATAAGTAAAACCAAGATTTATGGGCTCACTGCATAGTACATTTGCAGATCTGTACATTGGGGAAACAAAACAACCACTACACAAATGCATGGCACAAGGTAGGACAACAAACCCATCAGGACAAGATTCAGCAGTCCATTTGCATTTAAAAGACAAAGGCCACTCTTTTGAAGAAAGCAAAGTCCACACTTTGGACAGAGAGGACCGCTGGTTTGAAAGAGGGGATCAAAGATGTTATCTATGTCAAAATTGAACAGCCCTCTGTCAACAGAGGGGGAGGGATACAACATCATCTATCTCCAGTCTACAACACAGTCCTTTCAGCAGTTCCAGGAAGGCTCCACACCCATCTGCACTACTCAGGTGATCCTGAGGACATAGATAAACTTCCAAGGGGCCTCAACAACTCTCTAAAACACAGGTATCAAACTCAATCGCATCACGTGACATATTGTGATGTTTTTTGTCTTTGCAGAGCCAGGGTGGGTATGACCTGTGTGTGATGTATCCGGTCTGTGGGCCGCCAGTTTGACACCTCTGCTCTAAAAGAATACAAATGACTAGCTGTCTGCAAGGAATATAAATCTTTCGATTCTCCACCATCCAGTCAGAGCTGAAGAAGCTTCTTGGATGAGAAAAAGAAGAAAGTCCAGTTGCCTGTTGAGAAAACACCTTTGGGACAAACATGACCTGGATGACTGAGAATCTCCATGGACATTTTCCTACTTGTAGTAGGAGAAAATATTTATGATCCTTATTCCAGTCACAATATCTTCAGTTTTAAAAGAATCAAGAAGTGATAGGAAGATGTCTAATTCGGTGTTTTATAATTTGGCAATTTTAGCCTAGGTGATCTTCAACTCGCAGATTTTTTCAGCCAGAAAGTCCACATGTCTTCAACATTGGTCCACAGGCTTAGAGAGCTCCACAAGTTAGAATTGGCCATATTGGTGCAGATAAATAATCAAAACTAGCAGCCTTTTATTAAGTATTAAGTATCGGTATTCTTATTATTCTTTGCTCTTAAACATTATTTTATGTTGTGAAGCACCCTGAGTATGTGAGGGTGCTTACTTATATAAGTAAATAAGCATGTAACTCAGTGGTGGAATTCAAATACCTGAACAACCGGTTCTCTTATTTGATGCAGGCCTGGGCCTCTGAGGCTTAGAATGGACTTCTGGAAGTGGCATCCATTCACTTCCGGCCAGCCGTTCTAGGCCTGGGAGGCCTCCTCCAGGCTCTGAGGCCTAGAATGGAATTCCGGAAGTAGCATCCACACACTTCCGGCAGGCCATTCTAGGCCTGGAAGACCTCCTCCAGGCCTCCAAGGCCTAGATTGGATTTCTGGAAGCCAGCCAGTTCTCCAAATGCAGCACAATTTAGCTATTGGTTCTATTGAACTGGTGCGAACCGGCTGAAACCCACCACTGATGTGACTGAGTTAGAATCTCATTCCCCCCAGCCCCATCCTGCCAAAACAATAGTGGTTATTTGTCAGAATGATGGCTGTTTCCCAAAACATTGGTGTTGCGTCCTTGGCGGGAAAACAGACACGAGAAGCAGCTGGAGTTCTCAGTTTCTTTTATTCAGCGTTCAGCTTACAGGAAGATGGCTTCAGCCTCGCCCAAACGCCTCGCAGCCTCTTATATAGGCAACTCCCGGGTAAATGGGTTACTTTTCCCGCGCCAGCACCCGCGCATGCGCACGGCGCTGGCGACAGCCTGTCTGGTCCCGGGCAGCTTTGCACCTGCCCGGGACTGCCTGCAAACGCCCGAGCCGTTTGCAAAGGCTCGGGACATAACACCCCTTTCCCCCGGGCTAAAACTACTACCAACATACAACATTTATTTTATATGACATTTTGCTCCCCAGTGCTCCCACTGTTTACTGGCCTTTGCCTTGCCAGCAATGTTATGTAGTCTTCTAGGTACTTAGGAGATTTCTTTGCTCTCTGTGACCTTCTTAGCTGTGGGTTACTGGCATAAGTCCCCTGACTGGAGGGAGGCGTGAGCCTGTTCTCTCTATTGTGCCCTGGTGTCTTCCAAGGACTGTGCCCCGATGCCTGGCCTGCTTGCTTGCCCACCGGGCTCGTCAGGCCAGGGCTTCTGTTGCTTTGTGACCTGGTTGACCTACCTAGCTGTAGACCCTCAGGCCCCTTGAAGTGATAGCCACTGCTGGGCGTCTCTGTAGAACCTCCTAGGTCAGTCCAAGACCTGTCAGGAGGCTGTCCATTCCCTGAACCCCATTCTGTGCTCGGGCTCGTGTGGGTTTCTGTACTTTCCCAAAACTCAGGTGTTCCCTGATTTGTGCTAGGGTTGTTGTAGTCGGGACTTGGTTCCTCGACTAGCTCTGTGTATGTTTGACCCCCTGTAGGATTTGGGGTAAGGTCAGGCCAACTTTGGGGATTGTGTGCCAGCTCTCTTGCGGGGAATGATTTGTTGGGATGCCCCCGGGTATCCTCCGTGACTGGAGTGCTGTGTGACGTGTGTGGAACGTGAGTATGCCCCCGGGGTGACTCCCTGGCTGGAGTAGGCGTGGATGCCTGGTGTGTGGGTAAGCTCCATGACTTCTTTTCGGAGCAATTGCGGAACCCTGGGATGGGCCGTTTGTGGCTCCCTCAGTGGAGATGGGCAGTAGCTCTTGCCCTTCCCTTTGCTCCAAAGGGTCCCCCTCCCCCCCTGGAAAAGACCCAGGAGTCTCAGCAGAAAAGTCTCGCCTAGAGCGAAGTTGGTCGATGTGCCGACGCAGGACACGACCGTTGTCCAGGGCAACCTCGTAGGAGAGAGGACCTGTGATCCTGGACACAGAAGCGGGGACCCATGTATGACCAGGCCCGTAATTGCGAGCCCAAACCGGGGCACCCACAAGTAGTCGTCTAGGTGCCCTAGGATGTGAGGTAGATGAAGGCAGTCTGTCCGGATGCAACCGGTCAAGTCTAGTAGTAAGTTGGCGCCCCCAACGAAGTTCAGCTGGACTTCTCCCTGTAGAAGTGGACGGTGTGGTGCGATAAGAAAGGAGAAAGTCAGCCAACCTGTGATGCCAGTCCCCGTAGGTGAGTCTCTTCAAGGCGTCCTTTGCGATGCGCACCATGCGTTCAGCCATACCGTTGGTGGACGGGTGAAAAGGCGCAGACGTGGCATGACGAATCAGGTTTGCCTGTAAGAAAGCTTGGAATTCGGAGGAGGTGAATTGAGGGCCGTTGTCGGACACAATGACATCTGGCAGCCCGTGTGCAGCAAAAATCCCCCTCAGTACCTGAATAGTCTTTGCAGTGGTGGTGGATGAGACAGGCACAACCTCAAGCCATTTTGAATGGCTGTCAACAAGGACCAAGAAGAACTGGCCCTGAAAGGGCCCAGCGTAGTCAATGTGCACCCTAGACCATGGGGACTGTGTTTCCTCCCATCTATGCACAGGAGCTTGGGGCATCTCTGGGCGAGATCGTTGGCAGAGGTGGCATGCGTGCACCTTAGCCTCAATATCTTTATCTAAAGCAGGCCACCACAAGTGGCTTCGTGCAAGAGCCTTCATACGGACAATGCCAGGATGACCCTCGTGGAGGGATTCTAAGACCCTAGTCCTCATTGAGGTGGGAATGACAACTCTGTTTCCCCAAAGCAGACAACCCTGAGAAAGGGACAGTTCGTTTCTTTTGGACCAGAAACTCTGAAACTCAGGACTAGGGCAGTGCTCAGGCCACCCGGACAGGACCCAGGAGCGGACACGTGAAAGTGTGTGATCTGTACCCGTTTCAGCGGTAACATCCCTGGCACTAAGAGGGAGCTCGGGCAAGGCTTGGATTGATAGAATGTTGACAGCTGGCGCGGGGTCAGCTTCTACTACTGGCAGAGGCAACCTACTGAGGCCATCAGCATGGCCCATTTCTTTCCCAGGCTTGTGGAGTAATGAAAAATCATATGCAGACAAAAAAATAGACCACCTAAGCATTCTAGGGGAAATGATGTGGGGAGTCTGCTTACGTGTGGTAAACAGTCCCAGCAGAGGCTTATGGTCAGTGAAGACCGTGAAATGCCTGCCATATAGAAAATCGTGGAATTTTTTAATTCCAGCAACAACAGCCAGAGCCTCCCTGTCTATCTGAGCGTAGTTGCGCTCGGCAGAAGACAGTGTTCTGGAGTAGTATGCAATAGGAACCTGAGTTCCATCAGACCTGAGGTGACTCAGGACAGCTCCAACCCCGTAGGGGGATGCATCACAAGCGATGCACACAGGAAGAGACTCGTTGAAATGTGCAAGAACACTGTTAGAAGTGAGCAAGGCCTTGACTTCTTTAAAGCAAGCCTCATGTGCTTGTGACCACAGCCACACAGCTTGTTTGTCTAGTAGCCTGTGAAGAGGCTCAGCTACACTAGCTTTATGTGGAAGAAAAGAATTGTAGAAATTCAGGAGGCCTAGGAAGGCCTGAAGTTCGGCCTTAGACTTTGGCCTGGGTGCTTGTAAAATAGCAGTTAGTTTGGATTCAGCAGGATGAATCCCAGCAGCATCAATTTTGAATCCCAGAAATTCAGTAGAAGGCACCCCGATCTTGCATTTGTCTTTTCTGAGCTTGAGGCCTGATTCCCTGAATCTTAACAGGACAGCCCTAAGTCTTTCAGCTAGAATGTGTGTGGAGTCTCCTGCAATCAAGACATCGTCAAAGTAGGGGCAGACCCCTGGTATACCTCGTAGTGTGTTTTCCATTACGCTTTGGAAAATCCCAGGAGCGACATTTACTCCAAACTGTAGCCTTTTTACTTTAAAGGCTCCCCTGTGGGTCACAATGGTCTGAGCTATGGCAGCATCATCATCAACAGGCAGCTGTTGATATGCTTGAGCTAGGTCAAGCTTTGCAAAAACACGCCCCCCCTTGAGAGAGGCCAGGATGTGACTGACCACAGGAACAGGATAGGCATGTTGCTGCAATGCCTTATTGAGTGTGCATTTGTAATCAGCACAAATGCGAATGTCCCCATTTGCCTTTAGAGGCGTGACAATGGGGGTCTCCCACGGGCTGGAATCAACAGGTTCTAGGATTCCCTGTTGGATTAGTTTGTCTAGTTCAGTGTCAATCTTACTTTTTAAAGCAAAAGGGACCCTTCTTGCTTTAATCCTAATGGGAGTGACAGTGGGGTCTAGCTTTAAGGACACAGGTGGTCCTTTGAATGTGCCCAGCTGGGGGCTGAAAACATCTGCAAATTCTTTGCAGACTTCCTGTAGGTCGAGTGTTTGTAAGCTGTTGAGTCCTGTGACGTGTATCCCCAGGGCCTCAAACCAATCGAGTCCTATGAGACTCGTTCGTTCACCCCCTACTACTAATAAGTCTAGTGGACCTTCAAAACTCTTGTATTGCACGTTAAGGGTGGCCTCCCCCTTAACACACACTCTTGAGTTCTGAAAATCTGTTAATACAATATCAGAAGGCCTTAACTTGGCCTTAGACCCACTACTGGAACAAATCTTCCTAAATGTATGCAATGAAATGATGGACAGGGCAGACCCTGTGTCTAGTTCCATAGATAATGGAACCCCTTGTAGCTTCACGTTGAGTGACAGCTTTTTCTTCATGGGCTTGTGTGTGCCTGTTCTACAGATGCTTCTTCGCGAAGCGCAAAACCCTACCCTATTCTGGCTGGGGAATCTGGTACCTTTCAGGCGTTCTTCTTGGGGTTGTGCCTTTCGTCGGCTCAGACACACAGCTGCAATATGCCCTTGTTTGCCGCATGCCCGGCAGGTAGCGGAGCGGAACTTGCAGTCGGTTCTCCTGTGGCGACCTCCACAGCCGATGCACTTGAGCAGAGCCGAAGAGCTTCCCTTCTGGTTCTCTTCCTTCGCGGGGTGTAGACGGTCGACTTCCTCGTCCGGATCCTCCTCGGAGTTTCGTCGGACGTCTTCCTGGTGCACGGACGCACCCTCTGCACTGTTTCTGATCGGCCGCATGTTTTTGATGGCGCCGCCTGCTGCTTCTTCTGCGGTGACTTCCCTTAAGGCGTCTTGGAAGGATAATTCTTCCTTTGCAAAAAGTCTCTGTTGTAGCTCTCGATGCCTTAGCCCGCACACGAATCGGTCCCTCAGTCGTTCCTCGAGGTCCTTGAACTCGCAGGGCTTGGCGGCCTTCCGTAGCGCGGCGATGTATTCCTTGGCTGTTTCACCGGACCGTTGATCCCTCTGCTCGAAGGTGTGGCGCCATGAGATAACGGACACCTTGGGGTGGAAGTGCTCTTTCAGCAGCTTCTTCAGGTCTGCGTAGCTTACAGACTCTACTGGAACAGGTGCTACAAGATTTTCTGCGATTTCGAAGGCGTCTTGGCCGCAAACGCAAAGCAGGGTGGCGGCCTTCAAGCTATCTTCCCTCACTTGGTTTGCCTTGAAGTAGTTCTCCATTCTGGATACGTAGGACTCCCACCGCTCTGGATGTGAGACGTCGAATTCCGAAAGCCTTCCGATTTTCGCCATCTTCGGATCTTCAGGAGACGGGTCTATCAGCCAGCCTACCCCCGAATGCGCACCGGATTGGCGGGTAGCTGCCGAGTCGACGCCGTTCCTCTTCCGCCGCTCAGGACTCCTTGGGTAAGCTTACACTTCTTCCTTTCCAGGTAGTGCAAGGCATCCCACCTTCGTCGCCAGTGTTGAGTCCTTGGCGGGAAACAGACACGAGAAGCAGCTGGAGTTCTCAGTTTCTTTTATTCAGCGTTCAGCTTACAGGAAGATGGCTTCAGCCTCGCCCAAACGCCTCGCAGCCTCTTATATAGGCAACTCCCGGGTAAATGGGTTACTTTTCCCGCGCCAGCACCCGCGCATGCGCACGGCGCTGGCGACAGCCTGTCTGGTCCCGGGCAGCTTTGCACCTGCCCGGGACTGCCTGCAAACGCCCGAGCCGTTTGCAAGGCTCGGGACATAACAGTTATTGCAGAAACTTCAGCTTATAACTTCTAGAAATATTCAACATCTGTCCCTTTCAGCTCCATTTTCCACCTTATCCAAGAAGCCACAATGAAACAGATGGGAAAGTGACAGGTAAGTAGCCAGGAAACAGATGTTAGGGAGCATATATCTGAGAGGACTATTTGTGTAATGGTATTAGATGACTATTTGTGTAATAATTAAGACATCAAGCTAGAAACTAGAAGACTGTGAGTTCTAGCTTTATCTTAGGGACAAGGTCAGCTGGTTGACTCTGGGCCAGTCATTTTGTCTGAGCCCTAGAAAGAAGGCAATGGCAAATCTTGCCAAAAAAAGCTTGCACTGACTTGTTGAGGCAATTGCCAGGAATCAAGATGGACTCAAAGGTACATGTGCACATACACACACACAGAGAGAGAGAGAGAGAGAGAGGGAGAGGGAGAGGGAGAGAGAGAGAGAGAGAGAGAGAGAGAGAGAGAGAGAGAGAGAGAGAGAGAGAGAGAGAGAGAGAGAGAATATATTAGGAGACAGAATAATTGGTGGTGTGTATTTTGGTTTTATTTCTAGAAAATGTAGTTTTCTCCCAAGCAATTTTAGAATTAACTACTTGTATGCAGTGTGCCATTTAGCTACTTTGAAAGAACAACGCTGAACACTTGCCTTATAAATATCTTTCATAGTTCCAACTATTCTCATTCAATTACATGGGAAAAAATTGCAAGGCATTTTTCCCCAAAGAAAGTTGAGAAAAATTACCCTGGATGGGAAATTCAACTCCAGCACTTTTTTTTTTTTAGTTAGAAAGGAATTGAATGAAATGTGTATATCCACATACCTTTCGACTTTTATTGTCCTGTCATCCCTGCAGAGATGCACATCTGTTTGGAAAGCCCATCATTCAATTCAAATTTAAGATAAGGAAGCATGAGAAGCCAAGAAAGCTGCAGAGAGTTGGGCAGCTGTATGTTAGATAGAAATGATTGCAGCATCTTCTGCACTTTTGTAGTAATGAGTGAGTTTATGAAATATTGTCTATGGCAGTGATGGTGAACCTTTTAGAGACTGAGTGCCCAAACTGCAACCCAAAACCCATTTATGCATCATCGGGTGCCGGGTGGGTGTGGCCCATTGGGTGGGTGTGGCCCATTGGGTGGGCATGGCTGTGGTGGTAATAGCAGACTGGGTGGGACTAAAAAGTTCAATCAATCAATTCCAACTTTGTAAGATCTTTTTTTTTCCTGCGAGAAGTTGAAATTGACTGATTGATTGAACCTTTTTTTTTTTTTGTACACGGCAGCGGAGGCCTAAAGCAAAAAGGTTTTCTAAAACCCAGCTGAAGGCCTAGGACTGGGGCGACGGCATGCGTGCCCACAGAGAGGGCTCTGAGTGCCGCCTCTGACACCCGTGCCATAGGTTGCCTGAGAATGCATCAGAAAGAGAAATATTTCTTTCACAATAGAGGAAAACCTTAGGGGAAAGCAGAAAACAGATTTCAGCATAATATGATTGTTGGTTGTTCTAATTCATGCCACATTTTCAAATAAATTTACAAGATATATAGATGTCCCATGTGGTACTACTGAATTAAATTCTCCGATTCCACCCTTTTCACACTGGTCTGCCCAAGGAACAGGAGATTTCAGGTAGGAGAAAGCAAAATGACAAACAATGTTGTCTGTAGTCTTTGCTATGCCAATCATAAACTGTGTCTAGCAGAACATGAATCACGTCTAAAGAAAACCTCAATCCAAACTGTTTTTGCTCCCCAGGATTATAAAAGCTTAAAGACTTGGGGAACTTTTCATTAAAACTGTATTTGGTTATAGAAGTCCTTTGCTCTTCTATTCAGTTTTTCATGGAAACTACTTTTAAAACTCATGTTAAACGTCAGATGTCAGAAAAAGCAATTCAAATGTCCATAAAGGGGAGAAATTAGCAATAGCAATAGTACTTAGACTTATATACTGCTTCACAGTTTTTTACAGCCCTCCCTAAGCAGTTTACAGAGTCAGCATATCACCCTCAACTATCTGGGTCCTCATTTTACTGACCTTGGAAGGATGGAAGGCTGAGTCAACCTTGAGCTGGTTAGAATTTTGAGCCTGCAATACTACATTCTAACCACTGTGCCACCACGGGTCTGTAAGTTCTGTTTCATTTTCAATAATTACACCTTAAAACAGTTTTGCCCCTTGAAAACAATTTATTTCTGCTAGAAATCTTCATTTCAAAAGCACCACCAAAGTAGTGGTTCCCCTAAATCTGGGGAAACGCTATGGCCCTTTTACGATCTGTGAACTTCCAGAATTCCTGAGCCAGAATGGAAGTTGAAGTTCACGGATCATAAAAGGGCCATAATTCCCCACCCTTGCTCTAAATGAAAAAGAATCATCAAAAGCTTGATGACAAACCGTGATCTTTTAATAACTTTTAGGAAGGAATCACATGGGTGTGTTTCTGAATCTATTTTGGGAAGGTCTTCAAAGTCCACAAAAGCAGCATATGTACAAATAGGGTTCTGAACACATCCCATGAGATTTGGAAGAAGGGCTCCAGGCTTTGTGTGAACACAAGCCCAACTCTTTTCTTCTATTCATTAAGTCTGATTTTTTTTCCATATGTCCACCTCAGCCTGAAAAAAATATTGTTTCTACCTTAATGAATTTGGGGGTTACAGTTAATGTAATTCTTAAAGGAGAAGCAACTTTTTTTCAATCTTGAGAACCATTAAAAAAGTCAGCTACTTTAAAGAAAAGCAGAAAAGTATTATGTTTTGTGTAAAGCTTGAAACAATTTTGAATCATTTCTAAGTTTGTGCAGTCTTACTACAGCGAGTCTTCCAGTTACAATTCGTTAATGACCATTTGAAGATACAGCCTCAGAAATGTGTTTTATGGCCTGCAAAGTACTTCCGGCCATTGTACAATATTACATCCTCCACCCCATGTAGTAGTCATGTGATCATGATCTGGATACTTGGCAGCCTGTTCATACTTACAACCGGCAACCAATCACCCTGCAATCATATGATCACCATTTGCTATCTTCTCTGCTGGCTTCCCCAGAGAGTCAATGGAGAAGCTGGCAGGGAAGATTACAAGGTGCTGCTGACTGCCAAGAGAATTCCTTTTCAACTCTAAAGGCTGCCTGAAAGAGCTATCTACTGATGGGAGCTGATCACCTCTGGGCGAGTACAGAAATGGAGCTCTGATCCCAAAGTTCCCAGCTTCATTCCTGCAGCCCAGTGGAAGAGATCTCTTCCATGCATGAAGGGAGATAAACTCCTGTAGTATGGTGGAGAAATGGAGCTCAGATCCAGTGGTGAGATTCAGCCAGTTTGCACCACTTCAGCAGAACCGGTAGCTAATTTTTTGTTGCCCAGGCCCAGAACAGATTTCCAGAAGCGGCATCCACACAGAGAACCGGTTGTTCACATATTTGAATCCCACCACTGCTCAGATCCCAAGGTTCCCAGCTCCACTCCAGCAACCCACCATGTTTATGAAGAGGAAAACTGTTTTTGTGTACTTACTTTGTAAGAAGTAAGGACTTGCACTACTGGCTGGTTTTGCCCATAGTTTTCAGAACATGAGAGAGAGAGAGACTTTTCTTGAATGGACTTCTCTTGAACATACTTTCAAGTTTAACAATTATGTATTCATGCATCCTATGAGAAGGACTTAGGATGGATTAAATCCATAAAAATGGATTAAGCCAAGTTCTTCACCCTGGTGGTAGACTAATTATTCCCTACAGGCAATTACAGGGGGTAAAATCCATGTGAAGGTCTATAGAAAGCATTCTAAATGTCTCTGGTTTTATGGAAGTACAGACACAATATTGCATATTGTACTCACCAGATAGTAGTGGAATTTTGCTGTAAAAAAATCAGATAGTCAAGATGACAATGAGAACCTCTTAAAGATAAGGGAACACTGGCTGGTGTTCTTTGCTGCTGCTTTAACATTTATCACCAGAACTATTTTTGAAATACCTATATATACCTATAAATTATATTCCCTGTTTCAAGTACCTCATTCATGCCCTTAGCTTCTTATTTCTTGATATTTCTGCATTAACCTTGGAATTTGGAGGTTTTCAGAGAATTTTGAAAGCTTTGTCCAGGCTCACAATGATATTAAAAGACAAATGTGAATCAGTTTATTATGAAACCTGGGATAAATTTTACAGCTGGAGGAATTTGAAGAGGACGGTCGGGATTAAAGATGAATGTTAAGATAGAAATATATGTTATTTTAGAACAAGTATTGTATATAAAACTTAGATGGATATGTAGAGATGAAGAATTAATTGTAAAAAGTGGAATAATCTGATAAGAATGTATATACTGGAATGTCACGTTAAATCCAATGTTTGTTTGTTTTTAACTGTATTATAAATAAAATTTGTAAAAAAGAAAAAAGAAAAGAAAGCTTTGTCCATTTGCAATGTTATTTTTGTGTCTTTTTTGTCCTTGGTTAGGAGCAGAACCAGAAAATATATGGCATTTCCAAGCATTTATGTGGCATCTGTCTCCATGAAGGAAACTTAAGGGTTGTTCTAAAAGTGGAATTGTGGCTTTTACTGGAAATTTTCTGACGCTATTAGTTAGAGCATTAAAAAAAAAATCTACTGTCATCATCAGCTAGCAAATCCTATTGGAATTTCCCAAGCAGAAAAAAGTGTTTACTTCTGCAAGGCTCAACTTTTGCTTGACAGATGACAGCAGAAGTCTCAAAAACACACTCAACAGAACACAAAATTGGTAAGGGCCACAAATGTGTTTGAAGATAGAAAAGAAGAGGGTAGGATTAAAAGTATGTATGTTCTTTTCTTTTAAGAAAATCCAATCCAAGCATTAAAAACAGCACCCAACACTAGAAGCACAGGAATACTTGTTTCTTGGGGTAAGAATAGCCAGCCTTTTATGGCCAATAGCTACCCTGAATAATTTTAGGAGGCTGAGGATGCAACATCAGTAGGGTCAGAAGCTGGGTCTGGGGAAAGAGTTTGGGTATTATTTTTTAACTGTGGGAGTTATGATATAATTATGTATGGTTTTTATTTGACTCCCAACTCAAATAGTATGGTCTGTTTTCAGTTGTTTATAGTCAGGACTATATAGTGAGTTGTTGGAGGTTGCAGTTCTAACTTAAGATGAATACTGCCATTCCAATCACATTATTGTTCTCTCTGGAGAAAGTTCTAGTGCTAGGAAAAGAGGATGGAAATGGAAGAAGATAACTA
This sequence comes from Crotalus tigris, assembly GCF_016545835.1. Taxonomy (NCBI): domain Eukaryota; kingdom Metazoa; phylum Chordata; class Lepidosauria; order Squamata; family Viperidae; genus Crotalus; species Crotalus tigris. Next base: position 24,938 of record NW_024097000.1, on the reverse strand, counting down.
GCAGCAAGATGGATGGACTCGGTTACAGTGGTGATGGATACATCTATTGGAAGACCTGAAGCACCAGATTAGGAATAGACCATCATGAAAATCTGTTTGCATACTTGCCAAGAGTTAACACAAATTTGATAACACACAATCAATTAAAAAAACACATTATTTCAATCTTTCTGTATGTCATTTGCTAATCTATGAGTTCATAATATATGCTTCTTCTGAGGAATGGACCTTACCATGGTAGCAATTTCAGCTGGTAACTGTGATTGGCTGATCCTAATGTTCTTTGCTTGTTCCTGGTTTTGACTGATAGATTGTCCAAGTATCTCAATCTTAGTTAGATTCTTAGAAGCTGTGAGAATAGATTCCTGAGTAGAGCAAAGTTAGGCTGGTAAATTCCCACTTTTCTATTCTAGTATTTATGGAGTCTGATGAATTTCGAAAGTGTTTTACAGTAAAATCATATTTGCATGCAGATCCTTCTGATCAATGTAAACAAGCACACCATTGTATCATCTAAAATTAGTCTTAAGGTCCTTTAAACGAAGATTGTGCAATATATGGGAAAACAGTAAACTTTGTCATCAAAGTATTGCATTACTATGTTAATTATATATAGGAGTTATATATAGGAATGGAGGGGTGAAGTCTGTGCATGGATTTGGCATTCACAAAAAAAACTGCACTGGCCTTATCAATATTATGTCTAAACCACATCTGATCCCACTTGATGTCACATGTTTCACCCCAGCCCCAATGTACATTGTGCATTAAATATTTATGCTCTGTTTTCAACACGGATACAAGCAACCTTCTCTTCATACTTGTTTGATTGCACAAAGAACACAAGGTTCGTATGACAAAGCAGGTTTCTACATGCATCAGACTTGCTGCTTAGGATAAGAAGAACTTGAACAATGTAATAAATAGTGCTGTATCTTCTATGTAGGTTTAGATATGCAGTTCTGATACGTCCTCATCCAAATTCCTAATTCTGTAATGTTTCCTAATGTAATATTTCTATAATTTTCTGTAATGTACTTCTATAATGTTTCATTCATTCATACTGCTAACTCAGGATAAGAGTTGGCAGCTGATCCACTTAAAACCACTGTCAGGTAAGGTAAATGCGGAGAATATGCTGAAACCCATAGTTTAAAAATGCAAAAAGATTGTAAATATGTTACTTCTGAAAATGATTTGGCTGCCTGTGGATATGATTGGAGAAATAGACTATGTGGATGAATGTGGCTGAAAATGGGACTATTTCAGTAACAGAAGTAGTAATACAGGACTCATGACTTAGTTTACCTTTACGTATTTGATTTATAAAATTACTTCTTTTTAGTAAAAGAGTCAGGACCATTTAACTATATATCATCTTCAGAACAAATCTCTATCAAGCCTAGTGCCTTCTTTCCTCCATTTCTGTTGGAGATTTAAGATCTACACAGATCTACACAGACTCCAGAGAATGCTTATTAAAATGTTTCTCCCAATTTCTCTGCCCACAAGTAAAGTGGAGAATGTTGAGCCTAACCACAGCTCAGTTTTCATATGATTTTAATATTGATGAAAGAAACCATAAACTTGCCACTCTTTCCATTCATGACTTGTTTTCTCCTTCTCACAGTTAACAATATAATTTCATTAAGCTAAATAAATTCATTAACCGTACTCTCTAATGAAAGGTTATCAACAAATTTTATTTCTCTCTCAATTAGATCATTCATAGAACTGTCTCACCTCATATACAATTACTGATGTATAGGGCAAATATCTTTGTGAGGCCAAATTAAATTGTAGTATGGGGCTGGAAAAAGTCATAACTCATTGCTAAAAGTATATGTCTCTATGCATATGATTCCAGGTTCAGTGTCTTAAGTCTTACATGAGTTCAGTTCAACTTACATATTGAACTCACAAAGTAAGAAACTACTTATGTTTGGAGCATTACAATGATGCTTTCCTACTAGAGTAGCATCCTGATTTTCATTGAGTAAAAGCACAAACACAGAGAGGACCTTCACACATCACTTCAACCTATAATATCATTTGATTGTTGACTCTGAGCTATTTGTTAGCCCAACCACTGTTGTATGGCTTAGTATTATGTGTAAATCATACCATTACATTTCGATCATGGTTAAGGTACACCATAACTTAGTCTAAAATGTGAATAAGCTGCAAGATATCATGCGTCACAATCAAGGAAGGTCAAGTTTATTATAAGGCAATGAAACGTCAGGACCTTGGACAGCATAGAGCACTAGTTCCAAGTTGGCATATTGCTGCACAGAAAAAACTATTAATTCCAGCAAGGTCTAGCAGGCTATTAAAGCTTTAAGTAGGCTGGCACAGTCTGGCCTTTTTTGTGGCCTCACCACTTCTGGATTGACTACATGACTACAACATTTCTGTAATCTCATGTTCATGTATGTTTGAAGGAGGAGAACTTGTGAAGCTGACCTGGAGGACAGTTACATCATCAAGCTGTCAAGGCACAGACTGGTATTGACCTGATTCTTTTTAGTGAAGCAATTTGTGATTCATCTGATCCTGTGGTCTCTCTCAAGATGATGCTAACTTTCTAAACTAAGAGAGGATGAAAGAAGGAAATAATAGACAATACTGCTTTTGAGAGGCCATAGCCTATTCAGATCCTCTTCTTTATATGAATGTGCCACCTATTGGGGAATCTTCATGTGATGCTCTTAAATGTATGTAATGGAGAAAATAATGTATCATCTCCACAGTTCAAAACATATTTGTTGTATATACCACAGTACTTGACAGCTGAAGATGGAAATGATTATGGAATTCAGAGACTATTCAAAGGAATAACACGATGGAGCGAATGCACAGTTTAAAGATATCAATGAAAAATATTTGATGCTGTAGGTTAAAGACATTGGAAAAGTTTCCAAATAAAATTTGAGGTCAGCTGATCATTGTTCCTTCAATCACTGCTAGGTACATCTTGCAACTCTACAGCATGATTCTTCTTAAATGGAAGACATGCATATTTTCAGTAAACAGATCTTACAGTTTTCTGGTGCTTTAGGTATGCTTTGATTCTGCTACCATGCAAGCTCACAAGAATAGCAACTGGACCTACAATGACTCAAATTTATATTCTTAAATCGGGGGCTGCAGAAGTGTGCATGAACCAAAATCAATAAAGTCCATATATCATATTATGCCATCACCTAGTTCATTTCATTTTCATGTAAGGTAGGTGCCATCCCAACCACTGTAGTTTATAAACCTGTTTGGAGGACAATAACTCAATGAATGAATCCAGATACTATATCTTAAGTGGTCTGAGGCTATAAATCTCTGTCATTTTGTCTGATACCCAGTTAACATCCATCATCTCAAACATGCATGGACAAAGTAAGATTAATCTCTCCAGGGTCTGCTGATAATTTGCTGTGTAATTTGCCACCAGTTCTGAAAGCAATTGCTAATGCAGAAACTTAAAAAAAATTCAGCATCGAGTGGAAATATTTCTTAAGGAGCTCTTGACTGCTGTGATTAATGACCATATGAAGACACAGTTGGGATTTTTGTCTTTCTTGCCTTGAAAAAAACCAATTTCAGCAAATCTCACCCTGTGTTTAAACTAATACTATTTATTTCAACCTCAAATAAACATCACCCCCTTTTTGTTGCAAGTTCATTTCAAAAACAAAAAGTTTAGGGGACAAATCCAATCTATGATATTTTGCTGCCTGAACAAAGGATGAGATAGTCTCTCTCTCTCTCTCTCTCTCTCTCTCTCTCTCTCTCTCTCTCTCTCTCTCTCTCTCTCTCTCTCTCTCTCTCTCTCTCTCTCTCCATCCTCAACTTGAACAAAAACTCAATGGACTTACAATTGAGTCTTAGGTCATTATTATCCCCTATTAATTAACATGCAAAAACCGGAGGGTAATAAGGTGGGAGCTTAGGAGGAACTGAGCATATTATATAAATTGTATCTCCCTACCACACTTTTCATTACTCACTATTCCTAAGTATCTGTTACCCAATGTAGCTGCCTTAGTCTAATTGATCATAGGGCTCCTCAATGCAGATAAACATACCATACCCAAAGTGAATGCAAGGATTTCATCAGCAGGGCTTAGAGAAGTGAGAGGGGGGCTTCAAAGATTTGTCAACACACAAGGCCCCCAGAGTTTAAGATCAACTGGAATTAATGGAACAGCCTATCTCCCATCAGTGGAACAGCCTGTCTCCCAGAATTGTGGGTGCTCTGTCACTGTAGGTTTTCAAGAAAAAATTGGCAACCATTTCTCCAAGATGGTATAAGAATGTCTCCCATGGGTAGGGGGTTGGACTAGAAGACTTCCAATCTCTCTTCCAATCCTATGATTTTATGGAAAGCAAAGCAAAAGTGGAGTTAATCCTGCCTGCTTTGTGTTCCTTTCTTTGCAAGCATATCTCCTTGACCAAATGTTTGTTTTTGTTTCTAGTCTTAATATTCCATAGTTCCTGAAGCAACCCCTCCCCAGGAGTTGGTATTTTTATGTCTGGTATTTATTTTGAATTTGATTACTTTGCTTTGTTCTTCTATAAACATCTATTTTCTCCATAGCATACTAATACCTACCTCTCGTCCACAGCAGTCTTGCTGGCTGATTTTGTTGGCACTCTGCCACTTGAATTTGCTAAAAGAAGAGATAATGAGTACTTGAAACCATTTAACAGTACTTTCCTTTTATTGTTTTTATATTAGATTGTAAAGCATTTGAAAAAGTATGACAGTTTCCAATTAATTGAACTATGACAATAACCAGTTAACATTAATACTATAGGAAAAATTAGGAAGATAGGAACAAAGCTAAATTCTGTTATACTGTTGATAAAATAAGGCAGACTTTGGCCACTGATTGATGATCTCACCACTAACTGTAATGTATTGTTATATGTCTTGTTCTGTTCTGTTTTATTTTAATGTTTTAATTTTTAATTCTGATCTGTGACTGAAACAAAAGATCGATCGATAATTTCCATGAGAAGTACGATGGGAAGGGCCAGAAACAGGCCATTTCAGTTCTTTCTCCCATAATGGAATATATTAGTCCACAGAGGTGTGTCTCCCCCTTTCTGTTCTGGCATTTTAAGTCCATTAAAACCATCTTGACACAGTAAGTCTGGGCTACTGAATAAAGAGTTTAGGAACTACCATCTAGTTTTCTGTTGGTTTTTTAAAAATGTTGAGGTTACTTGGTAGACAGCTCAGAATATAAATGTTGTTAAATGTCGTATAAATAGTCAAGCCATTTATAAACGGTCAAAATATTTGTAAAATACAAAATTAGTTAGTCAATCCATTAGAGAAGGTAAAATTGAAGTAGTTAAAAAAATTAAAAATGAACCCTAACCCTAATTCCAGGACTAAACAAAGTTTTTGCAGTATGAGGTTTTTCGAGAAATTCTGATTAAACCCTTAAGTAATAACTGGATTCAGATACATTAGAAACTCCCCTCTGTAAGAAATGGGACAGATAACCTTTTCCTTGCTGCTTGTCTCTTCATATCCTTCACTCCCTTAGGTCTTGTATTCTTATTCTGAAATTGTGATGCTTTCAGTTTTTGCTACAAACAAACTTGAGAATTTTGTGATTACAGCACAGCCATCTGTAACTACTTGGTCCCAAAAGCATAGGAAAGACTTTATTAAATCTTTTCATTGCCATTCAGCAGTGGTAGTGACCACCCACATTTTCTCTATAATTTCATTGGATGGAAGGATAATTTATTTCTCATCTGTTGTCATTTTAATAAACCTAATAGTAATCTGCTGGCATTCAGCATCATCACCATTTGCAGAAGTGAACTAGAGACCAGTGGGCAGGGAGATAAGATTATTTATTTTAAACAAACCTATTTTATTTTAATGCCTCCATTAAAATAAACATACTTTATGTGAAAAAATCAGAATTACACTTTATTCTCACAAGTGCACTTCATCCAAACTGGTCAAAATACTTAAAATATAAGTATAAGCATTTTGTCAGCAAAAAGAAAAAAAAAAAGAAATCTTAATTTGTGATGTATCGCAGTTGCGACTTGAGCCTGCTTAACGCCCCTAGTTGGGGGGCTGCAAGGCAAAAGAGATTATAAAAAAGTAGAACTGCAGTATAGCAGTCAAAATGCCAAGGTGTAATCAATCAGACCGGTCTGTTTTCAGTTTTATTAAAGGATTTGGAGGGGGGGAAATGCCATTCATAAATTCTCACATAGCTTTGCCCTGACCTGAGCAGCTTCTGAATTTGTCTCATTCCAGTCAAACTGTTTTCCAGATCACCAAATTGTTTTCTAATCCATATCTTGTAATTGGTGCACTTCCCTACCTTCAATTACCAAGAAAATTCTGTGATTCTCGCACAAGGTAATCAATACCTTATTTTACATGCAATCTGCAACTTGCCAGTATATAGAACCTGGGAGGCAACTAAGCTTATGGGTTTCTGATTTGCTAATATAATACAAGGACTACTGCCGTGCTGTTTTCTCAGCTGAGAACCTTGTTGGCAGCCATTTAAACCTATTGATTTTGAAGCAGACTCCTAACCAGCAGTAGAAATTAATCTGAAGTAACTATAGAAACCACAGCAAGTAGGCCACAGCTGAAGGTTGCTATATTTTTGTTCTACTGCTTCTTTTTATTTTCTTCTATTCAATTGTGTCCGATTCTCGGAGACTGCTGGACAAGTCCTTCCAGTTTTCTTGGCAAGGTTTTTCAGAGGAGGTTACCATTGCCTCTTTCCTAGGGTTCAGAGAAAGTGATTGGCCCAAGGTCACCCAACTGCCTTAGTGCCCAAAATAGCTCTAGAATTCATAACCTTCTGGTTTCTAACCTTAATGTCTTAAGCAGTATACCAAACTGGCTTCTTAGACATCTTTAGATATACTCCACCCATATAAAACTGGTTCATTATCTATCTTCAAAAAAATTATTATCTCCAAAGTTTCTTTTTCTCACTTGCCATGCAATGTTTTTTAAAAAAAGAAAATAGACACAAAATACTTTATGATATTACCACAGAAAATGTTCTTTACTTGGTGCTTACCTTTATTGATGCAACCTAAACAACAGAATTGTGGAGATGCTGATCACACACAACTGCCCTTGCATGTATTCACACACTTGCTTTAGTGCAGGGCTTTTCAACCAGTGGTACGGGCACCACCTGTGGTACATTGGCACCTGGCAGGTGGTACACGACCATCCTAGAGAAATGGTAGCGGGGGAGGGGAATGAGCTGAACCAGTGGCAAAACTGCACAAGCCTGAGCGAGAGATGGGTGGAGCTGCAGGGCTGTCAGGGCTCAGCGGAAGCGCCAGGATCAGTGCCACTTTCCAGCTGATCGGCACTTTTTCAGGGCTGTCAGGGCTCAGCGGAAGGGCCAGGATTAGCACCAGGCTTCAGCTGGAGCTCGGTGCTGATCCTGGTGCTTCTGCTGAGCGCAGAAGAAGCATCGGTCAGCTGGAATGTTGCAGCATTTCCAGGGGCTTGTAATTTACATTCAGATGCTTGGCAACTGATTCATATTTATGACGGTTACAGTGTCCCAGGTCATGTGAAGTGACCAAAACCTGCTGCAACCACCCAGCAGACGGGGGGGGGGGAATAAAAACCAAACACCACCCCACCCCATCCCCACTGCCAATCCTCAACAGAAATGCTCACAACAATGAAAACCTCAGACAGCAAGAAGAGTGCCGCCGGGCGGGCAGGCAGGTGTCTTGCTCTGCTGTGGCTTGGGGGGCACTTTTTTCAGTGTCATTGTAATTTCGAACAGTCACTAAGTGAACTGTTGTTAAGTCGAGGACTACCTGTATTTTATCACTTTTTTCCTTTTTTTTTTTTTTTTGGTCATCAAGTTTTTGACACCTTGCTAGGCGACTGGTGGTACTCGGATGTTGCCATATCCTAAAAGTGGTACAATGGGTGAAAAGGTTGAAAAGCCCTGCTTTAGTGAATTGCAAGTGTTCCTAACTTTATTATCAAATGTTCGAAGAAGAATTGCACACATCACAAAAAAAGAGATCAAATGGTCCCAACAAAGATATTCAGGGGATAACTTGTATACTGGTAAGATACAAATTACTGTATCAATAGATCACACAACCACTGTTTTTTATCTATACCTGTGTTACTCAAACTTGACAACTTTAGGATCTGTGGACTTTAGTTCCCTGAATTCCCCAGCCAGTAAAGTTGCCAAGTTTGAGAAAATTTAGAAAAATTGGCTGGCTCAGGAATTCCACAGGTCATACAGTTGCCATAGCTGCTCACATACAGCTGCAGTATGGACTAAAAATGTAAAAATGTGTGTGATGTTTGAGGTACCTATGTGTGTATTATAGTGTGTCTGTGTGTGTTTGTGTGAGTCTATGAATTAGACTTGGACTAGGGAGGTTCATTTTTCAAGTTCTCACTTGATTACAGAGCTCGTGGGCCAATCTTTCTCTCTTAATGTCTATGGAGATTATCAGTCATGGTTGTCCCCAAAGGTGTTTTTTCAAAAGACAACTGGACTTCCTTGTTTTTTTTGAAGACGTTTTGCTTCTCATTCAAGAAGCTTCTTCAGTTCTGACTGGGTGACAACTGGGTGAAACATCTTCAAAGAAAACCAAGAAAGTCCAGTTGCCTCTTGAAAAAGCAACTTAGACTTTCTCTCTCAGGTCAGCCTACTCTGCTGATTTGAATACAAAATGGGTCAGATACCCATAGACCAGTGATGGCGAACCTTTTAGAGACCGAGTGCCCAGAAACCGCCCCGCCCCTGCTCTACCCGCCTGCTCCACCCCTTCTGTTGCTGCTCCGCCTGCCCGCAGGGCCACCCACCACCTCCAAGACCTGCCACAGCAGATCGCCCAGGCAGCCCTGCAGCGCCATGGCGGCCACGCCCTACACCCATGCCCAACAACATCATCTGCACACGATGGGGCGTGATGGCGTAATCTTGTCCCTGCTGCCTGGCTGCCATGTGCTTGGTTGCACTGCTCTGTGCGGGCTGCGCCGGGGGTCGACTCTCCTCCGGGGGGGGGGCTGCTGGTGAGGGGGCCGTGTGAAGAGGCGGGGCTGAGGCGATGGTGCAGGTGCCCACAGAGAGGGCTCTGAGTGCCGTCTCTGACACGCGTGCCATAGGTTTGCCACCACTGCCATAGACAGTTGCATTCATATAGTTTCCCTAAAATGCCATATACAAAATATTAGAATATGTAAAAAAAATTCCAGATTATTCTTACTTTTGAAAGCTCAGATATGGTCACTGTAATCTCTCTCTTTCTGCCTGTCTCCCTCTCTCTTTCCCTCCCTCCCCCTCTCTCCTTTTATATTGCAATAACCAGAGCAACACATACTCCATCTTTGGACATGAACATCATAAAGTGCAGACATTTCTTTTTTTTAAGCTCTCAAAGACTATTTTCTCATTCTTTTTAGGATCCTGGATAGGTAATCTATAACTCAAGCTCATATGGGTTTACCCAATTCGTCTTCTAAAATTCTCTAGATCAGCATAACCCTGATGGTTCTGGAAGCTAAAATTCACATAATTTAAGGTCACTTAGCTTGAGGAAGGTTACTTTAAATGCTGCAGGGCTTGTAGGCACTTTTATCCCAGGGTCCTCAAAGAAAATCTGAACTTGCTGATGAGAAGGAACAAGTAGGACAAGACTGCCATCTAGAGTAGATAATAAATCAGTGCATAATTCTGGAAGAGGAGCAAGAATAGTTAGGTTTACAAATGTCTATGGAGATTCTCAGTCATCCAGGTCATGGTTATCCCAAAGGTGACTTTTCATGAGGCAACTGGACTTTCTTGTTTTTCTCTGAAGACGTTTCACTTCTCATCCAAGAAGCTTCTTCAGCTCTGACTGGGTGGTGGGGAATGGAAAGATTTATATTCTTTGCAGACAGCTGGTCATTTGCATTCTTTTAGAGAGCCGTTGAGGTTGCAGGATGTTTTCTGACCTGTGCCCCTTTACAAAGTTCCCCAGAGATGCAAAACCACAGTTATATTCTAATCAGGATTATGTCCCTTCATGACTGGCCAAGGAATACTGGCAGTTGAAGCCCACAAGTCTTAAAGTTGCCAAGTAGGTACCAAAACTCCATTAAAGTCAACTGAGTAGGGTTTCATACTGATGTGAAAGAATGGAGCTTCCAGGATTTGTCCCAGGATATGATAGCCTCCTTCAATGTAAGATCTTGCTGTCAAATGACTAAATTTTATTGGTTCCAGGTTCTATAATATAGTCAAAACTTTAATCTAAAACTTGCCCTATCCTGTTTGGCATCTCAGGCAAGATTTTTTATCACTGGTAGAGATTGGGCAATTGTTCTTCTTGCAAAAAAAAGTCCTATTTTTTCAAGGTCTAAGATTTGAAATAGTTTTCAGTAGATATTTTTACATGTTCAAATAATGTGAGAATCTCCTTGTTTAATCACATGAAGATTTCTGTAATTAAAAAAGGAAAAAAAGTTATCTTTAGCTACCTACCTCCAAAGTACCTTCCAAAATTGTTGAAATTGGGAAAAAGGGAGATTACTTTTTAAATAGATTGTTAGTTTAATTCTTTTAAAATACATTTTATACATTTTGTATGTTTTGCATGCTTTAAATTGTTATTAGCTTTTGGTATTTACATGTCACCCAGGGACTTTGATGACAGGTGGTGAAATCAACGCAGAGAAATAAAATTAGCTTTTTTATTAATCAAATTTAAGATCAATTAAGCTTAAATTGCATTAAATCAAGCTTGGCATTGCCTGCTTTTCAGAGGGCAGCCTTCAGGTAAATCATTTAAATCCAATTATGGGCTTAGCCCCAAGAAAATTGCATGCTCATGCTGCTTAGCCCGTTAAAATAAAGAAAGAAAAGTTACATTTTTTCCCTCTCATCAAGGCTCTTTCATGCCATGAATGTTGATTTACATAAAATATGATTTCCTATATATTTATATATTTTGAAAAGAAAACTAAAAGTATTCTTGTCAACAGTGTGGAAGTAGATTTGAACTGAGGTGAGGAAAATAGCTACACATTACACAGAGAGTCAGGAGAACCTTTTGTGACCTTTTGGCAAGCAAAGTCAATGGGTAAGCCAGATTCACTTAAAAACCATGTTACTAATTGCAGTCATTCACTTATCAACTGTGGCAAGAAAGATTGTAAAATGGGGCACTTAACAACTATCTTGCTTAGCCATCAAAATTTTGGGCTTATTTGTGATTGCAAGACAGAGATAATCTGAATTATAAGATTGAGATTTTATGATTCAGTTTTGAGTCCAGAGTTTCAACAATGATTATTTCGCGCATGATGAGAATATGACAGAAAAGAAATAAACATATACACACAGTCCACTTAATCATAATTAAAACTTCTATGGAGGTAAAGTGGTGGCCTCATAACTGAATGTCCAACTCAGCTATGTAGGTGATCACCTCTGGTGTTGCTTCATGCAGATCTTCTAGGGAACCAGAGAACGCATGGCATGGGCTATCTTGCACAATATGTTTAATAGTTTGAATATCAGCACTACAGTGGCAACAAGGGGAATCTCTCCATCCCCACTGTTACAGGGCAGAGGCACTTCTTCCAGTATCACACCTAATTCTGTTCAATTTCGACCACACAAAGCAAGGCAGGTCAAAACCAGGTGGCTTGGTAGAGGGATTACTAATGGTCAGGTCACAAGAAGGTACCTTGGACCATTCCTCTCTCCAGGCATTCTTGGGGTTAAACTGGGTAGATGTAAAGTAAATAGCTGTTTTCCAAGCTGGTCTATGGGATTTCAATCTTGCAATGGGCTGTGCATTGTCCTGGTGAATAGGGAGGGCCTTGTTGTTCAGCATCCTTGACCATAGCCGAATGAGAGCTTGTCTTCTAATGTAGGGCGGTATGATATTGCTAAGTACTGGTAACTAGTGCACAAGAGTAGGATGCAATGTGCCAGAGATGATATGCAATGACTGGCAGAGTTGGACATCAACCATTTGAGTCTGGGCACTGTTAAGCCACCTGCTAGAACAATATTCAGCTGTGGAATAAACCAAAGCCAAGGCTATTGTTCGTAGGGAGTTAGCATCAGGACCCCATGATGTTCCAGCCACTTGGAAAATGAAGAAATAATAAAATGGGGCAAAGGCACAAGGACCCAGATATTTAATTTAAAAATAATAATTGTTAAACTGAAACCATAGTAAAATGAATCCATAGCTATCTTCTCATCTCACTCCATCTGTTGGTTTCTATACAAAGACCCATTTTGAAGTGAAAGCCAAATCAATACAAAAAAGTAGAATAAATAAAAAGTGCAAGACAATATGATTTTATTACAATAGATTAACGTAACTAACTCATCAAAGCAAGGATATGTTTTTATGTTATATACAATTTCAATGCACACAATACAGCAGAATGCATCAATTTCATGCATTTACATTCAAAATCTCAAGGTTTTTAGACCCTTTCTAATGGCTGCAAAGGATACTTTTGATCATATACTGCACATTATTTTTCCATTATTTATATTTACTATAGAAACAGCCTTGAAGGCAAATATTGAAATTCAGCTGACATTAGAAGCGGACTTTTGAAAGATTGAAACATAATGCCCTCTTTTAATTTTCATTTCTATTTTTCAACAGTGAATTCCTGATGTACAGTATATTGCATCAACTTTTCATTATAAAAATTGCTGCTTATTTACATTTGAATTCTATTCAGAAACGTTTATTCCTTGTAATGAAGAATCCATTTGAGGAGAGGACACTTTTGGATAAGTTGGTAATAGAATGAAAGGAGATAAACAGGAACAAACCAAGATCAATTAAGAGGAAAATGAATATGCACACATCAAACAAGGTATTTTATTAAATAAATTTATTTAGCCTTCCCACTCACAAAACATGACTCTTGGTGGCATACAATATATTCACACAATAAACATCATATTTTCTGTTTTTAATCAACTTGATTAAAAACAGAAAAACAAAACAAAAAAATAAAAACACAAGATAGTGGGAGACAATCACCACTTTTTCACTTAACCATCTAATGGTGCAATTTTTCAAAAGTCTGACTACAGAATGCTTGAACAGAAGTCATACATAGAATATGGAGAACCTATTATAGGTTATGGAGTTAAAGGTTAATTATGATATTTTTTTTTCTTTCTCTCTTTTTTTTTCTTTTTTCTTAATCATTATAATTTTCTTTTTTTTTTCTAACCCTGTATTCTGCTCTGGGAAGTGAAGGGAGGGGGGGTGGGGGTGGGAGGGAGGGTAAGGGGGGGGTTCTCTATTCTAAAATTTTATTGTATTTTTATAAATGATTGTATGTTTTAAAAAATAAAAATTTTCAATTAAAAAAAAGAAAAAAAAAGAATATGGAGAACCTTCAAAATTCAACAAATATCAGACATTTCAAATTTAGTAGAGAATCCTTGAGAATGTCTTGATTTGCTGGTTTTGTTCTAATTTAAAAAAAAAACAAATTTGGAATCTTGAAAAACCAAAGATTATGCTCAGGGATGCCTTGTCTAAGATTGACTGGTGCCCATTATATAAAGTAATAGTTCCTGCCACAGTAACTGTCTGCTTCTTAAGTCTAAAATACTTAAGATATTAAAATAAAATACTCTGCACTAGCCATTTTTGAGGTGTTAGGAAACTTGTCCAGTGCAAAAATTCCAAAAACTCTTTTCTGGTTTGTAATAATAATAATAATAATAATCACTAAGAATGAGCCATATATATGTGTTCCAAGTTCAAGGTATTATTTTTGTTCTACAAGCCTAAATTTAAATCTGATAATTTCTACTGACCTGACGATACATACTCAATCAGCCAGAATGATGGATAAACAAGAAAGGGTCTTTTCCCTAATTGGTGAACTCAATTACTATGAGAAACCAGAGTGTCTTCATATGTGATGGCTTTCAATATTTTGGCTTGTTAGTCCTATATTGTTGTCATTTTATTTCATTGTATTTTTGTAGCAGCATGGGTTGGCTTATAAAATGAAAGGCTGAAGGTTTCAAATATCCTCTCCCAGAAGTCTACTAGTTTTGCAGATCTGGCCTCTGATATAATTGATGGATAATTCCTGCCACCAACTATCTTTCTGGAGATGCCTCACATGGCATCATAAATTGGACCCTCATCCATGAGAAATAAGAGCTCTCCCGGCCAACGGTTACAGCACTTTATAGCACTCTCTGGGATGGGGGTTACAATGTAAAACATTATTTGTATATTGTCCCCAGTAATCTGGGTCCTCATTTTACCAACCTCGGAAGGATGGAAGGCTGAGTCCTGTCAGGAACTAACTCGTGGATGTGGGCAGTTTGCTGCAATGCTGCATTCTTAAACACTGCACAAATATATATTATTTGAAATCCAATTTACAAAAATGCATTGTTCTCAGTAGATTACAGGATGGCGCCGACCAATGAATAAATTAGGGCAGGATCTCTGCTTCAAAATATATATACAATTAAACCTAAGAAAGCCAGAGATTATACATAATATCTTACTTGTGCAGAGAAATAAAAACAAGGGGAGGGGATAACAGAGAGAGCACAAAATTTGAATGCAGCATCCTAGCTAAGGATGGTTGGAAATTTCTTCCTGAACAGAATTCTCTTAATGAAAAAGCCTTTATTTTCTCTGGACTTGCCTTGGCTCTCCCTTTATATATCTATATCTTTATTAAGTTTTTAAAAGCAAAGGATAAAAAAAACAAGGAAGTAGTCAAGAGACAGAATAGATAAAGAAATAAGAGATAGAAATTCAATAAAATAAAAAATATAAAAAGAATGACTTTCCTTTTCTGTTATAGCATAAAACTTAAATTTAACTCTTGTTCTACAATTATAGCAGAGCCTTTATTTTTCATAATATATAAATATTACTTGTCATGAAATAGATATGTGGTATTTCATTTTTTGGGGTTTATGCAAAAAGTCCTCAAAGGGGCTTCCAATTGGTATTGAATTTGGTCAATGTCTTTTCTCTAATCAAAGCAGTCAGTTTCACTATCCTAGCCAGCTTCATCAGCTTTAACAACTGTTCTTCCATTCTAGGTATCATCATATCCTTCCAGTGCTGAACATATAGAAGACTTGCTGCTATTATTATATACAAGAACAAAGTACCATGAAATTATTCCAAACTTTTGTCAATAAACCCTAACAAAAATGTCTATAGTCTAAACTGGGTATTGACCTTGACATATTTTTGAGTTAACAATATATATTTTGGTCCAATAATTTTTAACTTTTTATAATCCACCAAGGTTGGCAAAAGGACACTTTGGGGTGTTTACATTTCCGACTTTATACATTTTTGACAATATTTCTAGTGATAAATATCATCTATACTTCATTTTATAGACATTAAGATTGTAACAGTATATCAAATCTTTTTAATTTTCTCAGTAATAATTCTACCCTTTTCAACAAGTCTTTCAACACCAACACCACATCATCTTCAAATGTTCTCAATAAATGTTAACCCTCATTGTCCACTCATTTTGCCTTATATCCCTATTCAAAGCTTCCAAAACCAATATAAACAGTTGGGGAAATAATGGGCACTCATTATGTTCCTTTTTGAATTTCACAGGATGATGTTAGATTTCCATTTACACTTATTGGTTTAATTCCAGTTGTTCATCAGAGCTATTGACAGATGGTACACCCCACTTCCAACTCAGGAAGTTTCTTGCTTTGTTGTCCTTTATTTCTAAAGAACAAAAGGTTTTTTTTTATTCCAAAGGTAGAGGCTGTTGGGGGAATATAATCTTTCTAGGCTTCCCATTGAAGATGTGTATTGAAACTCAGATGGATAGTATTGCCACTCATTAGTTTATTGTTGCACTGAGGATTGTGGCAGGAAGAAACCAATTTTAATAAATTAGAATGAGTAGAAATAAAATATTGAGAATTCACTTGATTAGTTTTCTTTAATTAAAAACATGGATGAAGAGATTTTTACAAAAACTATCTTCTGTAAAGGAAACTGAACCAGAGAGAGAACTTAAGATAGAACAGTCTAAATGAAAAAGAAACAAAAAGGCTATATCAAATTTATTGACAGGTGACAATAACCTAGAACACAGAATAACAGAGTTGGAAGGGACTTTGGAACATTCTAGTCTAACTCAAGCAGGAGATCCTATACCGCTTTGCACAAATGGTTGTCCAACCTCTTCTTGAAAACCTCCAGTGATTAGCACACACAACTTCTGGAAGCTAAACAAAACTTTAGTTAAACTAAGGAAATAAAGAAGACTGCAATTGTAAATCAAACCTGACATGCAAGCTGACAGATAAGGACAATGTTGAAGTGTATGTAGCTCTGCAGATATGATATGTAAATGGAACAACTACACAAGTAAATAGAAATACTGTATGTATGTATGTATATGTATGTATGTATGTGTGTGTGTGTATGTGTGTGTGTGTGTGTGTTTTTTCTGAGATTTTCGTGAGTGTTTGTATGTAGGTCTTTGGTTATTCGGGTTTTCTCCCACGTAAAATTAGAAGTGTCTTGGCGACATTTCGACGAAGTCTCATTCGTCATCTTCAGGCTGGTGCTTTTGGCTTCGTGCTTCTAGGAGGGAGATAGCCGGATCTGGGATTTCATCGCAGGATCGGTCTGCAGTTACACAGTTAATCTGGTGCGAAGTAACATGGAATGCTCGCCTCCCAGCCTAGGAGCCGCGCGCAACAGAGAAGTAATTAGCTGCAGCAACTTAGAACTCAGAAATACATCTGACATGAGTGATGGGAGGATCAATCGACCGGGCCCTATAACGAGGTCTATGAGCCGTGTGCAGGCGCGTTTGTGCTTATAAACGAGCTCCCCCACCCTCTGGCTTTTATCACCCTGACAATGATGGCAGCAACACAGCCATCGAAAGCTAGGTTATCTATTTATTAAACACTTAATTGTTTTATCTCCTGGTGCTCGTTTTTATCTTTTGAATATGTATACACCCAGGAGACTACGTTCCTCAATTTTTAGATTAATTTTTATATATAATATATATATATATATATTAGCGGCTGCTAATAAAAACAGGATTGCCAATATGATTGCCAACGTCCGATAATGGATATGGCACAAGAAGAAAAAAGTAAAAACCAAATAACCGGCATTACTGTTTTATATAAACTTGTGATTTAATATCCCCAGCAATGTTATATTGTTGATTACAGCTTTGGCCCATTATTAGCATACAGCAAAGCAATACTCTGCTTTGATCCTTGGAAATAGGACATTGTTCACTTTACAACATCACTTCAAAGAGGGACTTTAAGAAAGCTTTGATAGAAATAGAGCAACCCTCCAATTGTAATTTACATTACAATTTTAATGTAAGTTGGTACTAATATTTCTAAGCCCTGTGCTGCTGTGCTAGCCATTAGATATTCTATTCACATGCAAGGAAACTTCCTTCACTATTGGTAGACAACTAACATGCTAGAATATTCTCTGATTTGTGGATTTTCTCCATTTCTTATAATGTGTAGTGTCTCCACCATATATGACCCACCGTTTCCAATATCTGCTGTACCATTTTCACTGACATTTGACTTTGTGTTGCACAAAATGAAACCACCAGAATTCTTAAAAAATACAGTAATGCTACATTTTATGTGCTCTAATTGTCTGATCCTTGATTTAAATTTCTAGCCCTCTCTGAATTCGAAAAGACTAATAACACATATATAACTGATCTTCTCATCTGGAAGCAGAAGTGTTAAGGTGGAAAAGACTCATATTTCAGAATATTAGTAGTATAGTATGATACACAGGTAGTCCTCAACTTACAACAGTTCATTTAGTGATCGTTCAACGTTACAACAGCACTGAAAAAAGTGATTTATGACTGCTTTTCGCACTTCCTTGCAGTATCCTCATGATCACATGATCAAACTTCAGATGCTTGGCTACTGATTCATGTTTATGTCGGTTGCAATATCCCAAAGTCATGTGACCACCTTTTACAACCCTCTGACAAGTAAAGTCAATGGGGAAGCCAGATTCACTTAACAACCGTGTTACTGATTTAACAGCTACAGTGATTCACTTAATAGCCGTGGCAAGAAAGGTTGTAAAATGGGGCAAACTCACTTAACATCAGAAATTTTGGGCTCAGTTGTAGTCGTACGATGAGGACTACCCATATAAACTAAAGGAGGAAAACCATCTGAAAAGTAATTAAAATTGCACTGCTTTTAAATGTGGAAGTATGCAGGTGTTTCAGCTTTTTCTTTTCTGTGCCTCTCATCTGCAGTTACACACAACAAAGGGCAGCCATAACAGGTACACTGGGCAAGAATTTTATTTAATATTTAAATTTATGGTACAGAATCCACCACACTCTTTCTTGGGATCTCCAGAGTTACAGTACCACTGATGAAAGATGCCAGATCTGGATCTCAATTTTTCTGCGACTTTGAGGCAGGAGATCTGAAATATAGTACAAGCCCTAAGATGGGATTAATATGATTTTTTTTTTAAATATAGAAATCCAAACTCCTTTAAATTTGCTATTCAAGCTTTTTTAAACATCTAAATCCAAAAATAGCTTCTGTTGATAATTTATCAACACATATTTTTAAACTGTGATATAATATTGAGCCGAGATGGCGCAGCAGTTAGAGTGCAGTACTGCAGGCCACTTTAGCTGACTGGGTTCAGCAGGTCAGCGGTTCAAATCTCACCGGCTCAAGGTTGACTCAGCCTTCCATCCTTCCGGGGTAGGTAAAATGAGGACCCAGATTGTTGGGGGCAATGTAAATATATATATATACATTGCTTACTGGTGTACACCGCTTAGAGAGTGCTCGCACTTAAAGCGGTATATAAGTCTCATAAATAAATAAATAAATAAATAAATAAATATTGCGTATTGAAGATTTTCAATTTTCCCTCCCCGGTCCCATTCCTCCAATGTGCAGAGAAATCAGATGGTGATAATTATTTTATTATACATTTACTTGATAATTTTTCTATCTGGGAAGTAGTCATACACTATAATATTGCCACAATTTATAATTAAAGGATTACAATGAATTCTTATATTAAAGCCTGGGCTTTCTGGCTTTTATACAAATTGTGCGATATTTCCTATTCTAATCTGAGCCTTTGTTATCATTAAGTTATGACTAAAATAATATTCCACATATAACTGATATCTGATAGTTGATACAACTTTTGTCTGTGAGATACAGTACAATATTTAAAAAGGAAGATTTCATTAAAAAAAATAAGCATTACAGATACATAATTTTCTTTGTCCATGTATGAAAGTCCCAGAAGCTGACAAAGTACAACTCAAATGTATATATTTTAATATCTGTGGTGTTTCATATCATATTTGCATCAAAAATCATCTTGTAAAAACAAAATTATATGAAAATATATTCAAAGATTTAAAAATATAGGAAAATATTCATAAAGTTCAAAAGATTAGCTACAAGACTCTTTGATCTGTTTCCGTTAAGAGGATGGAAAAATTAATACAACTTGTTATATCAATATTAGTTATCCATTTGTTTCCTTACTGCACAGTAAATTCTTTACAACAAAGCAAAGAACAAATACACATAGGATCAGTTCTTGAATACATCTGATTTGATAACAGCATCCCTTTATAATCTAATCCAAAATTTAACTGCCAATCTAGGCTTT
Organism: Crotalus tigris; assembly: GCF_016545835.1. Lineage (NCBI taxonomy): Eukaryota > Metazoa > Chordata > Lepidosauria > Squamata > Viperidae > Crotalus > Crotalus tigris. The sequence continues at coordinate 5,210 of NW_024097000.1, read as the reverse complement.
CTGTTGTTTCTAAGATACTACTATGGCTAGAAGGCATCTCTTTATTTTAATTCCAGAAAACCTGAAACATGAATCCTTTTGTCTCACTCAAAAGCATGACTGCATTTTCCTTGTAGATGGAACTCTTAGCAGTCTTATGTAGTAGCAAAGTTCTGGATTGGATTAATTTTTTTTTTTAAAAAAAATCAATGAATATATTTCCATCTACGTTTGGATACTTCCTGTATTAATTTTAATTAACTGTGAAATATGTCTAGTTTGGATGGGAGGTGGGAACTCAGAAGACTAAACATAGATCTCTTTAAACTGATTTGATTCTATTTTTAATGGCTTCCTTTGGCAATGAGGGGACAGTGATAAAATAATCTCCCTTTACAGAAGCAAGTTGTTTTAGTTAAGAAAAATACAGACCATCCCCTCTAGCATAAGCACCAACAAAAGGAAACAAAAAGGGGAGTGTGGATTTATTCCAGGAAATAGATTGGCTAATATTACAAAGATCTGGCCTTCAATACTCTGATATTAGTTCTAATGTCATATCAGCTTTCATTTTAAATATTAAAAAAAAGATAGGGGAACAGCAGGTAGGGAGATAAAGCAGACATCAGACAGTTGAAAAATGTAATATTCATAGGTTCTATGTGCTTAGATATTTTAAAATTAGAATTCAGCATGCTTAACTTTTCTCTGGATTACACAGTTCAAGAGACTACAAAGCAACTTCTACCCAAATGGAGACCATTATTCTTCCACAATAATATATATAAAGGTATTATATGCTTTGTATCCAGAGCACTCTGAGCTCATATTGGCTATATTAAATATGAAAAGGGATCTAGAATTCGTATCACGAAATATACATACAATTAAATTGTTATGCTTACAAAGGACACCTATTTTCTCCAAGCTTTATATGAACATCAGAAAGTATTTGGTTATAAGTTTTAAGTAATAAATGTTAACACAAATATATACTTTATAGTCAGCCTGGATACACGAGGCTTATTTTTTCACGAAAAGCTGATGGATGACACCACCTTAAAATGTAGGTTGATAGTTACATAACTGACTCTCCTCACACGGGGGGGGGGGACTCCTGCATTTCAGGAAGGGAAGATCCATGTCTAATTCTCTCTCCTGTGTTTTTGTGGAGTGCTTTCACATGGAGAAATATTATGACATGTAAAACTATACTAGGGGACTAAAGACAAAAAGTTGCAAGTGCAGTTGAATATAAGACTGTCCACTCTCAAAATGTTTACCTGGTAAATAAAATCTTTCTGCAGCTATAGTTCTTTCCTTAACTATAAATGTGGATGTTGCCAATTTTAAATTAAGGCTGTAGCAAAACCAGTCAATGTAATCTAAGGCTTAAAATATGTATCATTGAGAACACTGAGTTTTCATCTGTTCAGTACAAAGTAAATTAATTCAGAGAAATCCTTGTGTTACACCAAACAAAAACAAAACAAAACCAAAAAACAGAATTAAAACCCTGCACACAAATGCAAAACCTTTCCAATAAAACTATATGTAAATTTTAATAACTAGCCCAACATTCGGTGATACAAGAATAAGGTTAACGCCTACTCTCAGATTTATTTGCCAATTACATCTTAGAAATTACTTCTTTTATTTGACTGATTATATGGACGAAAGCAAAAAGCTATGCATTGTTAAGTACAGGCATTCAGGGACAAATTAATTTCAATGCTAAAATAAAAATTAAATTGCTCAAATAAAACAAATGCCAATTATTTTAAAAGTCAGAAGAATTTATTGTTTTCAAACTGAGTTGACTGCAGTTTATCTGCTTTAGCAAAACCCCAAGATGAAATAACCCACCGTGTTCCTTTTAAATAAGCCACAGTAGTTTGTTCCTTCATGTACCAAGAATGTCTCAAGGCAAATGTGTCCTCGTAATTTCAGAGTCAGAGAGTCCATCTTCTTGAAGACAGGGCTCATAGTCTCCAGCATTATTTGCCAAGTCAATATCTGGCTCTTCATTGCTCTCAGCACTATAGTCCACTTCTTCAAGGAAGCGAGGTTCATCTTCTTCTAGAACATAAGTAGTGGGGCTACAGCAAACATGTTAAACACTGTGGTTAGTTAAAATGGAATGTAATTCACAAGAAATGTAACCATTTAAGACAGGTATCATTCAGTATTGACAAATTATTCCTAACATTTAATTTTTTTTTCTCCTCAGATAAGAATGTCAAGTTTGGGAAAATAACATTTATATACTTGTATACTGAAGATTTGTACAACTGTATGTTTTATGCTGCATTCCACCAATTAATTTTTTAAAAAATAACTAACACTGAGGATTACTAAATACATCTGAACTTTAGAAAGTTAATTAAAATGTTTTTTCAATAGCACCAATTTCTTTCCCAGTATTAGGCTTTTTCTTCAGGCTGTAAGAGAAAATAGATTTTATAGAAGAGGAATTATTGTAAAAGCTGATTTAGCATATTGCAAAGTCATTCCCAACCTCCATCCCACTTCCCAAAGTTTATTCATTGGGAAAAAATAAAAATAATGCAGGAAGACAGAGACTGAGTTTGGTGTAGTAATTAAGGCACCAGGCTAGAGACTTTATAACCTTGTCTTGGGAATGAAGACAGCAGGGTGACCTTGGGCCAAACACTGTCTTTCAATCCTAGGAAGAAAGCAATGACAAATCACTTCTGAAAATCTTGTGAAGAAATCTGGAGGGACTGGTTTAGGCAATCACCAGGAGTCAACCCTGAATCAAAGGCATACACCCCACACACACACAGCCTCCTAATTTCATATTGCTATGCCTCCAAAACAAAAAGCATTAAAATATTTTAAGTGAATAAACCAACCCACTCTTCTCCAAAGCTTATAGCAAGATGCTCCAAAATGAAGTTCCATTTCAAAGCATTTTTTGGCACCATTGACCTAACATTATATTTCATCAAAATTTAGCACTTCATTGTAATGTAAACCCTAACCCCAAAAGCTGCAATTTTAGGTATTAAAAGAGATTAAAGAATAGAAAAAAATATATTGCATCTCACAAATCAAATATTTTAGAATTGACCACACAGCTATCTAGATCAAAACAATGTGTTTACTGCAACACAGGTGCTGACCATTCCTCACATGTATGCATAAACATAACAAAATTACAACATTAATCCCTTGGGTATATTTTGCAAGCAATACCTTGATTTCTGGATCCAGATTCCTATTTCATTATTTGGAGCTAATTTACAATAAAAGCTGCCTGCCACTATAGGTCTTTTTTTTTTTAATCCAAATAACCCTCTGGTAAAAAAATAAATAAATGATTTTTTTCTACCTTGTCACTTTGCAACTAGATTCAATCAATTCATTTTCAATGTCCAAAAGAGTAGATGGCAGATTATATTCCAGTGGTGACGTCAACTTTTTCAAACGCAATAAACCAGTACAGAATTTGGTTCCCATCTCTTCCAACTCACGTGTCCCAATTTGTAAGCCCTAATGAGAAAACATACAGCATTAAGCAGTTTAGTGCAATTTGCTTTCTCCCCGTCTATAGTTCATTATTTACTCAAAACCTGTAACTGAAAGAAAAGAAGAGGTAGAAAATGCTGGCAATATTTTTATACATTCAACTTCCTGCATAAAACGGGAACATCTAGAGGGGGATTCTTTGTGAATTTAATTGGATGTGCTTCAAATCCACTCCAAACATAAAAAGTTGTGGAAGGAAATGGAGGAATGGCATATGGATCCTTGATTCTCTGCTATATACACCTCAAATGAGCAATACTGCTTAATATTTCTCAGTTCCTTCTCCGTCCCTCCCCTGGCCTCCCATCACTCCTATGCTGCTTGCACTAACTCCCCCCTTAGCTTCCCATGAAGCCTGCACGGCCTTCCCAATCTCTCCCCTAGCTTCCTCCCATGGCTAATGCACAGACTGGCCAGCCTCCCCCACCCTCCTGCAGCAACTCCCGGTGACCTCTTCCTGTTTAACAATCCATGCATTTTGAGCTTGCAACAGCAACCGGGACCACCCAGAATTGCCATCATTAAGTGATACAGTTGCATAATGTCATACTTTACTATTTTATCACTTAGTGATGGCAATTCCTGTCCTTACTGCTATCGTAATCTGAGGACAACCCGTTATCACAAAGAATGCTTTGTAAGGCAAACAGAAACCATGGTCGAATTTTTTTGTCACCAAATGAACACAAGGGCATCTTCCATATTCCAGATTATACATGAATTATATGTGAACACACATTTCAGATTATATGTGAGTGGTTTTCTTCATTAGAAGAATGCTAACTATTAAGGAGTCTATTCATTAAATTACGTGATGTGCAAGAGTCGACATAGTTCCGAGCTCCTTTGAAATGAATGCAAGTACTATACAGCATCAACTTAATTCTTCAGATGCATTAATATAAAATGCTATTTTACCACAAACCACACTTGCCTTGTATTTCCCTTGATCACATCCACACAATGTGCTTTCCATGGTGTAACTTCTTTGAACACCTATCTCTCTCCACACTACAACGCGTGCCGTAGATTCCTTTGATTTTTCCACGACAAAACTGCAGCTGTTCATACAGAATGCTGGGGCTGTCTGGCTCAGAATCTTAGGGAGAGTCTGCCAGAAAGAAGCAACAACAAACATTATAGAAAAACTCTGAGGCTTGTATATCTTTAAAGTATAAATTTGGGTGTCACAGATCTGCAGAATACTACAGAGATCTCCCTCTGAATGAGGAGGGAATACATTGCATGTCAGAGGAAGTACAGGTTACAAAGCAGTTCTGCATGGAGAGTACAGAATCAAAGATGGAATAGCTCTGATATCAGAAAGCTTCTAAGTGCAGTCTGTCTAGATACTGGAAAATCTATGGACTTTGTTATGGCATGGCATTTTTTCGAAGATTTCTGAAAATGCTTTTTCTTCACACAGCACGTTAATTAACCTCTGAAATTTGTTACCACAAGATGTGCTGATGGCCACTAACATAGATGACTCTAAAAGGGGATTAGACAGAGGACAGGCATATCAAGGATTGTTAGCCTTGAAGACTTAAAGTTACTTCTGAGTTGGAGAAGGTAGTCATCCAAATGCCATATGTAGAGAACCAAATTTGAATCTGTTTCCAGCTTATAAGCATATGACTAAAGAGAGGCCAAAATGCCAGGCTAGAATGAGTCTTTCC